>NW_019719366.1:105168-171524 GCF_002891405.2 Cryptotermes secundus | reverse complement strand
GCTCTGTTTTTGCAAGTACTTACATATGCGAGACAGCGTCTTCATCACTGAAGCATGTAAAGTCTAAGAACGGGAACAGACTTTCAGATGTCGTGTTATCACATATTCTTCGAGTGGTAACCTCACAATTAGAAGTGGATTTTGTATCATTGGTTTCCAGTTTTATGAAACCACAGTGCTCTCATTAAAACAGTGTGTATATTAGGATTTAGATATAATCATTAGACCATAAAAACTATGATTGAAAGTCTTTTGTGCTCATCCCTGCTGAAAGAGGAATTTGTGCTGTTTTATGGTAAGTAATTGCAAATTTCAAGGCATTTTATTTTTCTTTCTTAAATTATAATTACATTTTTCTCCGGCATATATGAAACTAAACATAAGGCATGATCTGGCCAGTGTTTCTTTAAGAAAAAATGCTCTGGGGGTAGAAGTGATAGAAGGCAATAAAATCGATTGGTGAAATTTTCAATTCAGCTTAATATTATTGGTGCAACGTAAAATTTAAATACATCGGTTTAAATGCACTTGTTTTACACGGGTTGTGACTGATTCAGTTTGGGGGGCAATACTCCCCGACCACTCTTCTGAAAGAAACACTGTATCTGGCCCCTGATGGTGTTCTCTAAACTAAATTTGGCCCTCGAGATGTATTAGGTTGACCAACGCTGTTCTAGGATACACCGCTGTGTACTCCGTTGGAAGTCAACGTCTCGGGGGGATATGTCATCTCCATATTCAGGGTCGAAGGAGAAATTTATTAGATATTTTGGTTTGTGCTATTTTGACAAAAATTTAAGGAATGCGATAATTGATTAATGAAGCCTATGAAAGAGACATCTTATTGATAAGCTACTTAACTTATTACGGTTTGTTATGCAACCAAAAACTTCATAAACGTACTCACAGTAACCCTCCACGAATACATCTCCTAAGTCAGACGAATTGTGTTCACATATTTCCGCGTTTTTAATTTGATATCCATTTTAATGTTATCTTCTTAAAATAAACCCAGTTTCATTGGTATTGTTGTAACGGAATCAATATGAATTACACTCAGAAGTTTATTAAATATAAAATTACAGGAGACGGAATCTGAATTTATTTTAAGAAACAAAGAAGGTCGTTTAGCATTTGGTATAGATTTTGCATTGTCCTTTACAAGTGTCACGAGATGCAGGAATGGAGAAGCAGATTAAAAGACTTTAGTCGTTTCTAACGAAGTAAAACCGATCTCTTTGCATCTTCAGCCATACTGACCCCTAGTCAATTTCGTAAATGAAGGTTATAAATGGAATTTTTACCTTGTACAATGAACCATTAATTAAATTTTATAAATTAGTTGCAAGAAAGCTTAATAAGTTTCAAAGAACTCCCCTCCCCTCTGTGAATACTGTTCACTACATTACGGAGTATATCCTATTCAGTCTTGAGAGAAGAAACAAGCGCTGAAGAAGCGGCGATACGAACTTCCAGAAAATTACCAAGATACGTTCATGCTGTCAAGCAAAACTAAACGCTTCAAAGCTTGAGAAATGTTACCCTTTAAAGATTGAATTTCTTCTAAATAATATATAAACTGAGTTCGTAGCTCACAGCAAATATATTATATCTCCAGTCGATTCAGGCACTTACAGAAATGAGTACCAAGAATCTTCGTGGGGGTAAAGGGCGGCCGGAGCATAAGGCCGACAACCTCACCGCCAACTCTGAACCGACTGTCTAGAAATGTGGGAACCTCGACGTCTCACAACCTTATAGGCCTCCACGGCCTGTTATAGGGATAGTTTTACCTTTATTTTTTTTTCTACTACAAAGCCCAGACGTTTAATGCTGCTTAGGGAAATTATATATCTTTATTGTGAGAATCTTACGACACACACATACACTCTAGTTATAGATCTAGTTTAAGTACCGTATTTACGCATGTATAGGCCGCGTTCGTGTATAGGCCGCAGCACAATTTTCAAACAGAAATTATAGAAAAATAATTTTCTTTGAATATTATTTCAGGAGTAGAACATTCTGTATTACTAATTATGAATATAATTTTTTTTAAATGAAGTGTGATTTCGAATATTTCGAATATAAGCCGCACCCCAGTTTTCCTCTTGAATTTTTGGCAAAAAATTTGCGGACTATACATGCGTAAATACGGTATGTTAAAATAGGTTATATATATGGTAGCCACTGGGATGTAAAGGGTTAAGTCACATAACAGAGCTGAAGGAATTACTGCATAGAAGAAGAAATCTTATGGTTAGTCTAACGTAAATGGATTACATGACAATTATGTGACACATACTGTACTAGAGTAATTGTGCGGTAACGTACATACTAATTGTGCACATAAGAACAACAGCACTGCGATTTTCATAAGGCTAAAGAAAACAACACAAAGAACACGGACGCCACAAGAAGGTAGCACAAGTAAAGACAAAGAGAGATGTTCTCAAGCAAACGTATTTTTATGAGTGTACGACGAAAATGGAATAACATTGGAATATTTTAACTCACGAACTAATACAGTGTAGCAATTTCAACAAATTAATAGTTAATAAGATCTAAAATTTTGTGACGATGGTAAATTGTTACAATTAATATGTTGTTGGACATTATCCATCGTCTTGTCTATTCTTAAAAAACCTTCCTCTTTCTCTTAAAAAAACATAACGTTTCAGGAGATAGGGGCTAGCTCTGTCTATTGGACCCAAATGAGTAGGTTTTACATGAGGACGGGGACGGAATCCAGTCCCCGAAACGCTGTGTTTTTAAGAGAAAGAGGACGGTTTTTTAAGAATAGATAAGAGGATGGACAATGTCCAACAACATATTCATTGTAAAAATTAACAGTTGCCTGAGGATGACCAAGTACGTCATATCTTCCATAAGATCCACTTCAATATTTCACTTGTGCGTAAGTCACCCAAGTGATCTTTTCCACTTAAGTTTCATATTAAAATTTTCTATGTTTTTCTCACCTTTCTGGCAGTTGCTACTTTGCCCAGAACTCTCATCATCATTAATTCCATCATTCTAATAATGCCTTATGCAAAGTAGAACTTATGAAGCTCTTCATTATGCAGTTTTCTCCGTCATCCTGTTACTTCCTCTCCGTTGACTCAGAATATGCTCATCAGCATTTTGGCCTCAAACACCATGATCTATAGCTCTTCTTTCAGTGCATGATACCGTGTTTTATACCCTTATGAAAATAACAAGGAAAGAAGAATCTATCCTGTGGGATTTGGAGTTCTAGAACTTTACCGACGTTTCGGAGGAAAACAGTGAGTTGAAGAACACTTTCAGTAAGTAAACAAGCAAGTTTCAAGCAGAATTTACCTATCGAACTTCTATCTTCTTCCGAAATATCAGTATATTTCTACTGGATTATGCTTCGTCACATCACAACAATAGGACTGTTCATAGCCACCGCTCTACGTCCACAGAAATCCTCTGTATATCTTGTATGAATATTACTTAGTATAGTACAGTGACAGACGGTGCACAGAACCTATAGGAGCCTGGACGCCGTGACAGCGCGGATATACTCGTGCTGAAACTACGGTGCAACAAACATAGCGCCTGCGTAGAAAGATCGACCACTCCTCTCGTCGAAGTGGAGGCCGCACTTAGAAACACACACATGTATAGGAGAGAACAAAATGATTTCGAGGAGACTGAAGCCAAGAATGGCTATGCTGGCGAGGACCAGCAACAAATTAAACGATCGACACACTGATAGCCGTATGAATTTAAATCTCACTCAAATAGTAAACAGAAGAATTAATGGAACTCTGACATCTCTGAGTGCATGTGAGCACAAAGAAGCAGCAGTTTGTGGCAACCACGCTATGGCATCCTGCAGCCCTCGTGTTCTCTAGAGCAGAGACAATGGACTGGCTGCAGTGCATCTCGATCAATATATCCACGTGGGGCCGCAGTTGGAATTTGAAGCATGGCACAGAGAGCTCTGGCCAATAGGAAACGAGACATCCAAGTAACAAGATACACAATTCTGTACCGCAAGTAATATAACAAACACTACTTGCGCTCTGCCTCACTGAAGCAGTTGCATTTATTTCTTACAAAACTAGTGAAGTTCTGTGAATACCGTGGGAGTGACTTTAATTTATTTTGAAGACCTCTGTCTTCTGGTATGTAATGCTGTGTAGTTCGTTGAAAGTCAACCGACGTTTCGGACGAACATATCGCCTACATCTTCAATATCGAATGATAAGACAAGCAAGAAACCAGCATGAATCAGGTAGCATGCAGAGCTCTTCCGAAAATTCCCTTTGAGTTTCAACGGACGACACAGCCTTATATCCCAGAAGATAGAACTGTTTATAACCACCGCTGTGACCCTTAAATCCTACTTAGTTTAATTTACTCGAATGGGTGGGTGAAGCTGTAACTGTCTTAGCTCACAATTGGGAAGTTATTGGTTCGAGTCTCGGTAAAGCCAGTGGTTATACTGACTGATGATTTTCGCGGTTTTCTTCAGTCCCTCCAGACAATTTACAGGTGCGTGCGTAAAATATCCCCTTGGTATTTGCTGTACTTATAGTAACCATTCTGCTTTAAATGGTTAATGTGACAAAAATAAATTTACGTCTGGTATACATATCGAAACCAATGAGTTATGTCAAATTCAACAGAACGCGTTTTAAAAGTGTGTCTCTTCTGGGATATGACGCCGTGTAGTTTACTAGACCTTCACCGGCGTTTCTTACGAACAATACTGCTTCTGGCTTCACTCTGTTCCATTAGTTGTTTAACTGTCTTACCCTTCCGCCACTCCTTCTTCACGCCCACTGACATATACTTGTTCTAATCACCATAACAGCACCATGATGGTCCTTATTATGTAATTTTCAATATTTATGTACCGTTTAATCTTTCTGAGCCATAAATATTCTTATTGGTAGTCTCTTCTCCGTTACACGAAGGACCCAGAGACTGAGACCTTCTTAAGAACCTGCCACTCGCTCAGCTACTCAACAATTTCCCAACGTCTTATGAAGCCCGAAGATTTATTACCATGTTCACAATAGCCCTCCACCGGATCATATCCTGAGCCAGATCATTCCAATACATACCACCCAATCCTTTTTCTATGCGATTCATTTTAATATTGCGGCATGTAGACCCGTTGCTAAGCAGCGACTGCGAGATAGGTGACTTTACAACGGCCGTTGCTACGAACGGCTCCGTGAACTCGCCTGTTTCTATGCAACAGATTCGTAGCAGGCAACAATGGAGTAACTGGAAAAAGATATTCTCTACGTAGTCGGTGCGTTAGCGGCGTAACGCAAAAGAAAATATAATTTCTGGGAAGAGCGTTTTTTTTTTTCTGCGGTCCGTGCCGGGGCTATATAACAAGCAGCAGCTGCGATTTCGAGAGAATCTTGATACGGTAGTGAAAACAATAAACGGCCGCCAGCCTGGGAGTTAGTCAGTTGGAGCAAGAAGTTAGTCGTGAGAGAGTCGCCGGCCAGCAAGGATGTGAAAACGGAAGCTAAGGTATTGGAAGCCGTTACCAGGCGACGACCGGTGAAGACAAAGCCGATTACAAATCCAAACCCCGTCTATAGTCACTCATACACTTGACAATGATAATCTTAAAGTTCTTCCTAGTAGTCTCTTTACGTCTGGCATTCCCGCCAAAATCCTAAATGCATACCTTTTCCGCCCATTCATGCTACATGCCCTGTCAATCTCATCCTCCTTGACTTAATCATCGTAATTATACTTGGAGAAAAGTAAAAGTTATGAAGATCCTCAATATGCAGTTTTCTCCAACCTCTTGTCATTTCATCTCTCTTCGGTCTAAATATTCTCCTCAGCACCCTGTTCTCAAACACCCTCAGTCTATGTTTCTCTCTTAATGTCAGAGACCAAGTTTCACACTCATACAGAATCACAAGCAAAATTATAGTTTCGAAAGCTCCTGAGAACAAACGTTAAAATGTTGAGACTTCTCTGGTAGCCTAGTTACATGCTAAGTTTTAATGTGAGGGGCTGCTAGCCCCGCCCTAATCTACACATGGAACCCCTCAATATAATCTGTTCCTGTTCCGTACTATGCAGAAAAAAAAAATTCAAAACCCGCAAGGACGGCCGAATTAATTCCCTTGTACGGTCACAGCCGTCAGCCTTTTGCACTTGAATCTGCTTCTTACTTCATGTTAAACCCGTCTGAAATTTTCTTATCGGTTTTCAATAAATCTGAGGAACGCTCCATCCGTCAGCTGCCATTCCGCTGCCCAGCTCCCCCCCCCCGCACAGACTTCCGGTTAGAAACCGGCAACTGAATCGCTCCAGAGTTAAGCACAGAAAGGCCACTGCTGCCCCGGTCACTCTTAGTGAAAGATTATTGTTATTGTTTTATTATTATTAGCAACAGTAGTAGTAGTAGTAGTAGTAGTAGTATTTTGTCATCAATCATCATCGTCATAATTGTTATCGTCGCTTCCATTTTTACTTTAAATGTTAGTGTAATGTCCGGTCTCTCAGCTCTCAGCCAGATGTGTCAACGCTGCAAATAGCACATGTCTGTTTCAAGTTCTTAGTAGGAACACGGGTTCTCTGGCAGATACATTTCATTTGTGTAATTCTGATTAAACTGTCATATCTCTTACGTTTTATCTGTCTATGCCCTCTGTATATGCCATATATTTCAGTGTTTCCTGATAATGGTTTTCTTGTTCTTATTGTCCGTATGCTTTTCTTTGTCCTGGGAAGCATAAATAGATTTTTTTTCTACTGTGATATAACCCAAACAGCCCTTTGGACTTATTTTTATGTTTTGTTTGTCCTTAATGAAACTATTAGAATCTACACTGTGCATTTTTCTGTAACTGGCTTTGTAGTTCTCGAGTCGGCGCATAATGTCACGTGTTTTCGTGACTATGGACGGGATTTCGATTGGATGATTGGGTTTCTTGCACATATACACTCAATTCGTATCTAAGAGTGATACAGCGCTAACGCTGATCTGCACACTTCAGAGCTCACCATTACACAGACACTAGAGTTGTCAGTCCTCACTCTTGGTATCCTGAGAGGGGATTTCAACATAGTAATTATACCACTATCACTGTAACTGCAGCACACATGAAGTCTTCTTTCCATCCTGCCATCTCAAGATTTCCCATCAATTCTATCTCATTCGGCCTTGGATCCTCGTAGCCTCGGAGCTGATCCAACAGAAAACACCGTTTCCATTGTTATAGCTCAATAATACTTCGATTATTGCTTGCCCATTCGTTGCCGTGGAAACCCGTTTACCAAGTCGTTGACTAGCAATGAACGTCTACTCTGACTCCGCTATTCTGGCTTTCAGGCGTCATGTCACAATAAAGAAGAACTGAATAGAATTGAAATTAATGACTGTTGCTGTTATATTAGCTACAACATGATTCATTCTTCATGTGGAAGTTTTGTCGTTGCATCAGGACACTTACGTAGAACGACTCAGAAATGTTCTTAATGCAAGTGAAATTGAAGAATGAAATTTGGAATTTCAGGTTATCACAACGATGCAGATTTACGTTGTGGTCTTCTTGTTTATGACACAGTTTGTCCGACAGGAATACACTGCCCTCTGGATGAATGCGGTATGCTTCTCTGAAACGTTGGCGACCCTCTAATATACTTCACGGTGTTATAACCCATATGAATGCGGCCAACTCTCTGACATAAAGATGAAGGCAATGGGTTCCTCATAAGGCGTTGGTACTCACATATCCACCAAATTTTATGGCTGATGTCCCCAAATACACTATTCTTCATAATACAAATTTATCAAATACCATAATCCTCCCTTAAAATATTTATCGATATACCGCCTCTGTGGTCTAGTGGTCAGCGTTCCTGGCTACAGATCCAGAGGTCCGGTTTCGATTCCCGGCACTACCAGAATTTTTCTGAGAAGTAGTGGGTCTGGAACGGGGTCCACTCAGCCTCGTGATGATAATCGAGGAGCTACTTTAATTCAAGGAAATAGCGGCTCCGGTCTAGAAAACCGAAATTAACGGCCGTGGGGATTCGTTCCGCTGACCACGTGACACACTTTATCTGCAAAAGTTGGCACTAAACTTCGCCGATAAGCGGCGGTCTCTCGGTCGGTATAGTTCGCTTGCGGACTAAAATCACGGAGTTTTTTTTTTTGATCGATTTTTATATCTAATGAAAATGTTTAACTTTTTTCCTCTGGAAACAGCCAAATAGTTGGTCAGAGATGTCACTCTTTTCTGAAAGACCTTGAATATCAAGTGAAATAGACTCGAGAGTGTATTTAGGCCTTTCAATTAAAGGACAACCTTGATTGGTTGATATATCATTATTATTCAAATTTCAAAATAGGAAAACATCATCCAAATCATTTCAGCTGCCGTGACGATGATGCCGACGTCACTGGACGGTGGTTCTCTCCATAATGTTCTGCACAATACTTGTTCCCTATATAACACATCTCATAGTTCTATAAAGAAGCAAAAGGAAGCCTCTTGCTAAGTTCTGTAATATTGCTTGGAATTCTATGAAGTATTAAAGTAACTTGAGGGCTAATATTTTACGACATTTTCATTACAGATTCCAAATGTCGTCTTTCTTAGATTAGCTCGCAATATTCTGTAGGGCTTCGCTTCACGTCGTTTGACAGAGATTTTAAATTTTAATAGAACTCGTGGCCGAGCCCCCGAACATCTGCCACTAGCATGATGAGGCGCAGGAGGATAGAGACACAGTTGCTATGACAGCAGATTCACAGCACGTAACCCTTGCATCCCACATTCTCTGCATGTACTCTAGGCACGCCCTTCGCCTGTTCGACGAGCAGGTTACTGTCGTCTTTCTTTCTTATTCGGTTACGTCCATCATGTTCTTTATAATCTCTCTCTGCTTCTATATTTCATTTGTCCCTTTTATTGATTTGTTTGCTTACAATTTACTCCTTCTATAAGTACACTGTTTTGAAGTTATATTTTATTTTCTTATGCCTCAATTTTCATTTTTTTTTCTGTTTTCTTATGCCTACATTCTTTCGGAGTTCCTTGACAAATCTTTAGAACGCTTTCTTCACTTTGGTTTCTCGTTCATTTCCCACATTTTATTGTTCCCATGTTCCTATTACTTTTCTACTCGTATCTTGTTTTTCTGTCTTTTCTGTTCCTTCCCTTTGTGGCAACCGACATTCTAACCTCTTTTCTCTTTTCTGTTCCTTTTAATTGCACTGATTTTGTGTCCTGCTGCAGAGTCCAAACCTAGCCACTCTGTGGTCTGTGCAATCGATACAGTTGTGGTCAAAATAGATGAATTTATCTCACTTCTATTTTCAGGTTCTCAAGGGATACTGGGTACCAGCGATGATACTTATTTAAACAAAACAGCGACAAGTAGCATAAAATTATGGAAAAATCTTAGATATAGCAAATAAATTCTCTCTCATTTTGCTGTTTAGTTAAATCCTAGTTCCTTTCCATTAGAACTGAAATCTGCCTGACATACTTTTGCATTAAACTTCGTTCGGTAAAATGACTTTTATTTGCTTTGATTGACAACGCTTACAATGGCAAAAATTTAGACCCTAAAACGATATGTTGATAAGTGAATAATATTTGGAAAGAATGTGTTTCTAATATGTGTGAAATAACTGAGTAAACCAGAAATGTCAGAATAACTTCACTCGGGGCCAGGAATTGAAACCAAGTCCTCCTCCAAAAGAAGTAACAGTGGAAACCACTCTATCACACCCTTCACTCTGTGAACTACACCTTAAATGAGACTGAATTAAATAAATCGATTGATAGCCTATAGTAGACAGGTTCTGTCTTCCTGAAGGGAAAAGTAAAGCATCAAGTTTCAGATCAATTCTCAAAATCCATGACCTCACTGATTGCTAAGAACCTCGGCATTATAATTTCAGATAGACGAATAAATTATTTAATACTCTGCAAATTACAATTTTTGTATCGACTGTATATTACGTAAGTAGGAATAAGGGATGCAGAATATCAGTGAAATTCTATAGTTCTCAGGATGGAGTAGGCCTCCGCCTTTTTAATTTCTTACTATGGAACTCATATATCTGCAAATCGTTCCTAGGATACAAATAAGAGACAGATAGGCAGATATAAAAATACAGTATGCTTTAGATTACATTTCTCAGTCATCGTCAAAAGACAGATAAGAAGACATTAGGATACATGAGTCTGAGATATCATGAATAGGAGAAAGACAGGAGAGACAGAGGAAGACAATTTGATCCACATGAAAACAAAACGTTGTTATGTAGAATCTGAGGGTATCACAGTGATGTCCGCACCATAGCTCAAGTGGTTAGTCGCTGGCTTTCCACTGCGGTGACCCGGGTTCGATCCCGGGGGTCTGGTCAAGTGGGATTTGTGGTAGACAAAGTGGTGCTTGGGCAGCTTTTCTCCGAGTACTTCGGTTTCCCCTGCCAATCTTCATTCCACCAAATTCTCCATCATCATAATCACCCGGGGCAGGTACAATAGGCCAATCAGTGGCCGCTGTGCCGAGTGGACCAAACTGGACTCCACCCCCCACTATGAGAATTAAAAAAAATCACAGCGATGGTTATGAAGAGTTCAATCATCTACGATATAATGCCGTGTAGTCAGTTGAAAGAAATATATGTTTCGAAGGAACATATTGATTCAATCTTCAGTGTCGAAGAATAAACCGAGTAAGAAATCAACGTGACGATGGCAAATATTCTTGCTGCCTGATTTCATTCTATTTTATTACTCAGCTTATTTCGATCCTCCAGATGGAGGCGACAGCTACTGAGAAACTTCCGTTGACTTTCAGCGGACTATAAGGCAAGACGGCAGGTCACGATAGCCCAGCGGTCTAAGGCATGTACTGTCTTCGCTCGCTTGGAAACAGGGATCGTGGGTTCGAATCCCACTCAGGGCATGGATGTTTAGTTTCTGTGTGTGCGTTTTTCTGTGTTTGTGTACAGGTAGAGGTCTTGCGATGACCTGATCACCCGCCCAGGGAGTCCTACCCAATGTGTAACTTCTAGAAAAACCGAAGTGAACAGAGAAGTTCATGGAGGTAGGCCTAGGCCCACTGGAGCTGTAGTGCCAAGAAAAACAAAAATAAGGCAAGACATCCCAGAAGACTGAACCATTCAACGCGATGCTGCTTGGGGGTGTGTCGACATGGCGAGCCAATGTGTGTATGTCTCTCCAGCTCTACCTCCAAGCGCTTCTTTCCAAGCACCGGCAATAATAATGCCCTACCTCTGCAAAATACCCCATTTCTTCCTTGCAGCCAACGAATTAGAGAAGCAGATACCCCTTTGCCCCCCAGGATTGTTTCGCATGTTGCCTAATCGCCACGGTTGTTTTATTAGACACAGGCCTATGCGAACCGTCGTAGTGCTATTAGTTTAGTCGTTGGAGCAACAGAAATGGTTCTGTGTCATTTCGGGCATTTCGTGCGTCGGATTAAAATGTCCATGTTCAGATTACATCTAATGATTTGCTTGGAAAAAGACCACTAGGAAGGCCGAAACATAGATTTGAGGTTAATACTGGATATTAGAGAAATTTGGATGCATGGTCTGGAGTGGATTCATCTGGCTCAGTATAGGCGTCAGAGACTGGGTCTTGTGGAGAATGCAATGGATGAAGAAAGCAGTCTTCTGGGATGTGGCGTCGTGTAGATATTGTGCTAATCGACATTTCGGAGGAACGTAACGCCTCTATCTTCAGGGTAGAAGAAAAAATAAGAAAATCCACGAGCGAGGAAGCAACGTGAATAACTAGTCAGTTAGCACCTGCTCACGTTGGTTCCTCACTCGCGGATTTTCTTCTTCTTTCTTCTACCCTGAAGATAGAGGCGATACGTTCTTCCAAAACATCGGTCAGCACAATATATACACAGCGCCACATCGAAGAAGACTGCTCCTCATATCTTAACACAATATAATGGATCTTCGGTTTCCATGAAATATTGGGAAATACTTGACTTGCTGCGGGACTGGTGGCTTGTCATGAAGGACCCATCTCCACGGAGTTATTAAGTTAAGAGCAGATAAGTGTTGGTTTCTAAACGTGGGTGAAATTGCTTTACTCCGTTTTGGTTCAAATGTCCTGTAACTGATTACATTTTTAATGAAATTCATTAAAGATGTAGGAAATTGATCTAACAAAGACTTACATTTTGCTACGAGGGCGAGTCAGTAAGTAGGTCACAAATGCATGTAATAGGTTTTCTTAGCGTAGTTGGTTGAGGCATTGTGCTGCAAGGCGGAAGATCGCGGATTCTATTCCCAATGAGGTCACTGAATTGTTTCAATTTACCTAATCCTTCCAGCAGCAAAATGGCCCTGGGGTTGATTAAGCCTCTAATAGAAATGAGTGCCAGGAAGATTCCTGGGGTGTAAAGGGCAGCCGGCCTGTAAGGCTGACCTCACCGCTATCTGTGAGCCGATTGCCTAGAGAAAATGTGGGAGCCTCGACCTCTCACACCCCTACGGGCCTTCACGACCTGTTACTGGGACAACTTTACCTTTTCCTTTATGTGCATCACTAGGTAACAGCACAGTCCAGCTTCATGACAGTCTAGGTAGCAGACGCGCATGCTCATGTTCCGAGGCTGGTTTTAGTAGTCAAAATTATGACCATGCTTGAGGAGTGTACTACCAAAGATCAGTGTTCTGTTGGTCGCTTTTTATGTTCAGAAGGACTCAATGCAAAGGAAATTCATAAAGAAATGTGTTCTGTTTACGGTGAGAAGTGTTTGTCGCGTAAAGCGGTTCACAACCGTCTGACAAACGTTTCGCTGATAACGAAGAGGTTGAAACGGAGGTGCGGAAGTGGCTGAGACAACAGTCAAAAGACTTCCATGTTGTGGGTTTCGACGCACCGGTAAAGCGATGGGACAAGTACATCAATGCTGGTGGATATGTCGAGAAATGAATCTTTTTCCAGGTTCGAATACCTCATATTTTACGTTTTATATCCATTTGTGACCTATTTACTGACTCTCCCTCATACATACATTAAGTGAGAGCTCCATGCATCCTTAACCTCGGCACTAGATGGAGGTGAGTGGCTAGCTCTAGGCCCCAGCCGCGTCATTCCTAGGGAAAGAGCCAGCGGTGCCCATTAGAAATGATACTGAGTGGGCCAAAGGACTTGTCTGGTTAATGCGAAGGAAATATACACTTCTTGACCTTCCCATAATAAAAATCTGACTCCTCCCAGGACATTCTTCCCGAAAATAACTCTTCATACAACCTTGGTTGGGGGGATTGCTTTACAATGAATGTCAAAGAAATATGTTTTGATGTTAATTTGGTACCTTGTCATAATGGAAGGTACGATTTTATTTAACTTTGGAGTTTTTTCCCGCCGTCTATGTGCAACGTCGTTGACTGATTCTTTATTTGAAACTGTTTCACTCACTACATGTTTCGGCCTAACTGGCCATCTTCAGATGTACAGGTGTTGTGGACAAGAACACTATAACGCGGTTTTTCTTTCTATTGTAGTAGCCTCATGTTATTCATGGTTGCACGTGGTTTTCTGTAATGTGTGATGCATTATGTTGGAGTTTTTAAACGTATATATGCATCTTCAGTTATTGAGAATGGAGGAAATTGGTTTCTTATGTGGAGAGTAGCTACGAATATATTAAATAAACAGTGTGGTTGGTCGACAAGCGATGGTTTTCCACGTTACAGGTCAGGCACTGAATTGAGATCACCTGGCAGTGAAATGAAAGCTTAACGAGAAATGTAATGTACATCATAACTTGTGAAAATGGTAAAGAATCTTAGGGTTGTTTAAGAGGTGAGGAAGATCTGGACAAGCTGAGTGACTGTCAGCTTCGTAATAAGAACCCCGCTCCATGGATTTTATACCGTACGTGAGCAACAATTTAATGTGACTTCGCTTTAACAGCCCCTTCTGTTTCATTACGGGAAACTCCGTACGTAACCCCCCTGTTCTCTTCGGAGGAAGACATACAGTGGGTTCTGGACAGTCGAAGTCGGCTCCTCGCTCGATCAGTATTGATGGCTAGGGCCGCTATTTGTGACTGAGCAGCTTCGCCTTGTGATTTACAACCTCCATTTCACACAACAGAAGTATATTCTAAACAAAGAATTACATGCTGTCAGCCTAGCGGAAAAGCGGGTGTTCCAGTCTCTGGTTGACTGCTCCACTAACTGCATTTAACATTCCTATATTTGCGGACAAGACTACACACGTATATACTATGTGCCATATCTGAGACATAATGTGACGAAGCACAATAACTCATTTATTCCATTCTAAGACGTCATCTATTGCAAGACATTTGGGAAGAGGTTTTTAGGAAAAGACGAATCTATATTAAGACACAAAAACCGTGGCCTTTAGTCCGCAAGCGAACTATACCGACCGAGCGACCGTCGCTTGTCGGCGAAGTTAGTGCCAAATTTTGCGGGTAGAGGGTGTCGCGCGGTCAGCGCAATGGTTCTCAACGGCCGATAATCTCGGTTTTCTAGACCAGAGCCGCTACTCTTCCATTCAAGTAGCTCCTCAATTATCCTCACGAGGCTGAGTGGACCCCGTTCCAGACCCACAACTTCTCAGGAAATCTGATAGCGTCGGGAATCAAACCCGGGACATATGGATCTGTAGCCAGGAACTCTGACCACTAGACTATAGCGGCGGTCATAGTACGACTCATTCTTGATTTAATAATTGGTTTTCAGGAAAATAAAGCATATATTACAATAGGAATTATCAATATTCTAATTGAAAACTTTTTATGTTAACAGACACAAATCGACATAAAAGCGGAAGCTTAAACTACGCAGATTTGCCATTACAATGTCTTCTTCAGTTTCTCATCCATCCACACACTCAAGAGTCTACAGATATTTCTTAGTAGTTTTATAAACCAAGGCAGTCAAGATCAGAATTGTCCCATTGTCATCAAGTGTATTTGTAATGCAGCATTTCTCGAACGACTGCTCCACTGTTTTTCCTGCAATATCCTTGCAAGTGGCCCAGACCAATTCTGCACGTTCTGAAGCAGATGTCCTCTTGACCCTGTCAGACATTGGCAGTGGAAGGTCTTCAGATAGCAACCAAGCTTTGAATTCCTTCTTTCAGTGGTCTTCAAAAGGCCCATTATCCGAAACGTCGAGTAGTTTAAGTTGGGTGGTCATGTTATCAGGAATCACAATCAAATCACAGTTCTTCCTCTCAAGTTTAGATTTCAGTTACTCAGATCAGTGTCCAGGGAAGGCGTCAAGAACAAACATACTTGGTGGGTTACACACAGCTCCACCGCTTCCTTCCTAAGCGTTTATCAGCCGATCTTCAATCAGATCGTGTGTCATTCACCTATACTCATGTGCACGCAAAGTAACATCTTTAAGATAAGTCTCATCCTTAAGCACAGTTCCTTTTGAGAGTAATATAAGGTGATAATTTACGGCCATCAGTGATTACATACAGTACCTCAACTTCAGAGCCGGGACAGTGCAGTCGGTATAGCGACTAGATATGAGCTGCACGACCGAGGGGTCCTAGTTCGAGTTCCGGAAGTGTCAGGAATTTTCACTTCTCGATCTCGTCCAGACCGGTTCTTGGGTCCACCCAACCTCCTATTGAATGGGTACCGTTGGTCAAGCGGCCGTGGTATGAAGCCGACCATTCCAATGCGGTGACATTACCTTCACGTCCCTTATATATCCTCATGTAAGTAAAGTAAAGCTATCCCTGTACCAGGCCGTGAAGGCCCATAGGGTTGTGAGACGTTGAGGGTCCCACATTATCTAGACAGTCGGCTCAAAGGTGGCGGTAAGCTTGTCAGCCTTACGCACCGGCCGTGCTTTACTCCACAGGAAAATTATTTAATTAATTCCTGGTACGCATTTCTGTTAGAGGTTGAGTCGACCCCAGGGCCGGAAAGATTAGGTCAATTGATAAAAATCCAATGACTTCATCGGGACTTGAACCCGCGACCTTCCGGCTTGTAGCATAGTGCCTCAACCAACTACGCTATCGCTTGCCTTCGAATTTCATAAAATTCTGAGAATTTTTAGAACAGGTGAGTAACTATTAGCTTTGTTGTATATGACGATGTGATGCATTGTGTTGTATATGAAGGTGTGATGTATTGGATATTATTAATGTAACAGGTATATGGTGGGTAGAATAATTACAATGGCTACGGTCCATAAGTAACATTTTATTGAATCCGAATGTAATATTTATTGATACTTATGAAATGTAACAGCACAGGTTTGTCACATACTGTAATTCGACTTTCACCGATGTTATCTGCCAGAGGGCAAACAAGACTTATTTTGAAATGAGGGAAGCAAATGCGGATAATCACGCTGCTTCACAGAGAAACTGGAAAACATCAGTTAAAGTTCGAGAAAACAAGCCAAAGTCCGAGAAAGCAAGCCAAGGCCCAGGAAGACCCACCATATGAAATAACAATAGAATGGTCTAAACATTCCCATATGATGAACTTTGTACCTTCCAAGGAAGCTTTCACACAACCCCCCACCCCACAGGCAGGGCTATAAGAACCCTGACCCAAACCGTCCAGAACGCTGTCTAATCTGATGACGAAGTTTAGTCTATAGGACGGTACTGCTAAAGCCTTAAGCAGACTTGCTGTTGTTAAAGTTGTACATATTTACTGTGTAATAAACTCTCTTGAATTAAGCATCTTCCAGCAGTTTATCTTACCAAAACGACGGACAACGTTTGCCGCTTGACCGACTCCGTCAAGACCAACCCACAAGTACGAGTATCCACTCCGTCGCCCGACAGTGTGGCATGCGACAGCTTCTCAAGAAGGACTCAGCTTCCTGGAGTTAATTGTTACTGACTTTAGTAAAGTGCTATGGCAGAAGTTTCTGTTTTTTCAACTTCACATACTGCTGACCTTCAATTTTTTTTTGCAAGGATCACAAAATATTGTCATTGCGAATCCTTACGAATACCCTGATACTGAGAAAGAAATACGCACGTGGAACGGCGTTCCTCTAGTTATAACCCTGAGAACCCTTGTAACTCGTTCCGTGTGTAAGCAACACTCGACCCTGCTTATGATATTATGGCTACAAATTTATGTTGAAAGTTTCTCTCGAATAGCTCGGCAAGATATATAAAGTGAAAGAATAAGGGTTATAAAAACCTTTAAGGGCGAAGGGATAGCCGAGATACAGAGGGTAGATAGAGACCAGGGGTAATTTAAATTTTTTATTATATTACCCATTCCTCAGGGTAGTATGAATTGTTAGGTTCTGCAAACTCTCCGGTCTCCCGCACTGCCATCTGGAAGAAGGAAGCTTCACTGCACGAGTCAGCCCCGAACTAGGAAAGATAATGCCTGTACCGGCCTCAAAATTCTCTCTACAATGTGAATATCTTTCTTTTAAGAAGAAAGCAGTCTTCTGGGATTTGACACCGTGTATCTGTGGTGTTAACCGACGTTTCGGAGGAACGTATCGCCTCCATCTTCAGGGTAGAAGAAAAAGCAGACTGCTTTTACCGGTTCTCACGGTCTCTTTTCTTGCAGATTTCTTATATATTTTTTCTTCTACCCTGAAGATGGAGGCGATACGTTCCTCCGAAACGTCGGTTAACACCACAGATACACGGTGCCAAATCCCAGAAGACTGCTTTCTTCATAGTCACCGCGTGAAAGCCTCAAATCTTACATCTTTCTTTTACCTTTCGTCTTACAAGATTTATGACCCCAGGATATTCTTGACAACATGTTTCTTCCATTCTGTAGATATGCCACCCCAACTCTCCTTTCAGCAAGGAGACAATGTAGGGTGAGACGATAGGATAACTGATAAATTGGAAAGGATTCGGAAGGAGTAGGTCCTAGCCTAATTTACTTATTACAACAGTACTTTTATGGAGGAACTGTGTGAAGTCGCGTAAACTCTTAGCTATTTTAGGTCATGTCCCGGTCGAGATTCGAACTGACGGCCTGCAGAATACAATTCCAGAGTGTTATTTGGAAACCAACCAATTCGGCCATCTCTTCGCTTATATACAGCAACTTACTTTGTAGATTCTAAAGGATTATGACGATGGTGGATGACACACAGAATTACTGGGTTTTTGAACATTTTTCATCGTTCGGATTCTAGGTAATATAGGACACGACGTTTCGGAAACTCTATTTCCGTCTTCAGGTGAGAAAAGAAGACACATACTCAGTTGGTCCCCTTAAAAAGACCTAATCTCAATCACTGGACAACTCCGGTCAGATTTACCCAGCTATAACAATTTTTATTTTATGGTTTCTTGTTATCTCCCACTGAACTAGCCTAGTCTTATATGTTTAAATAGCTGGGTAAATCTGACAGGAGTTGTTCAGTGATTGAGATTAACTCTTTCTAAGGGACCAGACTGAGTAGGTGTCTTCCTTTCTCACCTGAAGACGGAAACAGATAGAGTTTCCGAAACGTCATGTCCTCTATTACCTAGATTCCGGGCGATGGAAAAAGTCCAAAAACCCAGTAATTCTGTATGAACTTACATTGTCTTGTCGACCTGAAATCTATCACTCTTTCAACAATTCTTTTCATTTTTACTTGTGTACTTCCATCCACAGATCTTGAAATTCCAATTTCTGTCGCTTTTATCCTCTTTCGTCTCATCCTGCCTTCATTTCTCGTTGCCGTATTTTAATAACGGTTTCATCTAACTTATATGAAAAAAGGCCTATAATAAAATTTGTTCCTTCAGGGGTCTGCTCTGTGTTTCTGTCCGGTTGCTAGGCGACCATAAAGTCTTTGTACAGCAGAGAGCGCTGTGACTGCTATTTCTTTCCGTGACAGCCGTTTAATGCATCAAGTAAACACTACACGGCGCCACTGCTGAACTGATATTGTCTGTCGGAAACATTTCTGACGGTACGTCATGCTCTCAGTAGGCAATCTATCGGAAGAAAAATCCCGTTTTCTTCAACGATATCTCGGTTATGGCGATTCGGTTTATTTTCGCGTGCTTGTAATATAAATTTATAAATGTTCTAATGATTGCATAACTATACTCCGAAACATCGTTTGACTTTCACCAAATTAAACGGCTTTATGTCTCAGAAGACAAAACGTTTCGCAACCACCGCTGTGAGAAACATAAATTGCGAAAACATGGAAATCTAGATTTTAAAAATTATATATTTTTTTATTGCTAGTGGGGTGGGACTAAGTCCCTTGTACTGCGGCCACTTCTGGCCTATTGTACCAGCCCCAGATAATAGGTGAGGGCGATTGTGGAGCAATTGGTGGAATGAAGATTGGCAGGGGAAACCGAAGTACTCGGAGAAAACCTGCCCCAGAGACACTTTGTCCACCACAAATCCCACTTGACCAGTCAGGATGCTTTGTCCCAGATACGGAAGAAATATAGTTGTACAATTACTGTTTTATACCAAAGTAACTGACATTATTAAGAGAAATTTCAGTAACAAAAGTTTATCAGGAAAAAAAAAGATGGAATAGAACAGGACCAAATGAAAGGTCTCGGGAGGTCTCAGCATGTAAGGAATAGGGCATGCGAAGACCAGCAGCAGCACGAATGAGACTTACGGGACATTTTCCAGGTATGGCTAGATGACTAGACCCCAAACAAAATGCAGACACTGAGAAAAAAGCATCATATCACACGTTATCGTTGAAATTAACAACTATAAAAAAATTGGTCACTGGGTGGAAATATGAACGCCAAGTTTCACTCTTATGAACATGTATCTAAACATATAAACTGTGAGAGAAACACAAGCCCAAATATTTCTGTTTCTAAAGCATAAATGTATGTTATGTAAACAAAGTACCCTATTTGCGCCATAACTCAAGCGGTTAGTCGCTGGCTTTCCACCGTGGCGGCCCGGGTTCGATCCCAGGTCTGGTCAAGTGGGATTTGTAGTGGACAAAGTGGCCCTGGGGCAAGGTTTTCTCCGAGTACTTCGGTTTCCCTGCCAATCTTCATTCCACCAATTGCTCCACAATCACCCTCACCTATCATCTGGGGCTGGTACAATAGGCCAGAAGTGGCCGCAGTACAAGGGACTTAGTTCCACCCCACTAGCAATAAAAAAAAATTAAGTACCCAATTTCCCTCGTCTATGTATACAGATGTGTGGAAACATCAGTCTATCAGAATTATGTAGCAGAGTAAATGCAGTTAAAGGAACCGTAGGCAT
Organism: Cryptotermes secundus; assembly: GCF_002891405.2. Lineage (NCBI taxonomy): Eukaryota > Metazoa > Arthropoda > Insecta > Blattodea > Kalotermitidae > Cryptotermes > Cryptotermes secundus. The sequence goes on along the minus strand of NW_019719366.1, from coordinate 151,301 downwards.
TTACAGGACATGAAAATATTATGCTCAATTTTCTCTGTCCCTTATTTTTGAGGATAAGAGAAGGAAAGTTGAGCAGGAAGGGAAAGATGATGAGTTTGAAGAGGAACAATGAAAGGATGATGAGGATGGGGTTGGGATCAAGGGGTGGGCAGAATGATATGTTTCCAGTAGGGTTCTTAAAACCCGAAGAGGGATGAAGTGACAGGAGGTTGGAGGAAACTGCATAATGAGGAGCTTCATAACTTATACTCTTCTCCAAGTATAATTAGAATGATCAAGTCAAGGAGGATGAGGTGGGTAGGGTATGTAGCACGAATAGTGTAGAAGAGGAATACATATAGGATATTGGTGGGAAAGCCAGAAGGAAAGAGACCACTGGGAAGACCAAGGCGTAGGTGTGTGGACAATATTAAAATGGATCTTAAAGAGATAAGATGGGATGGTATGGATTGGACTGATCTGTTTCAGGATAGGGACCAGTGGAGGGCTCTTGTGAACACAATGATGAACGTTCGGGTTCCATAAAATGCTGGGAAATTCTTGAGTAGCTGCAGATTTGGCTTCTCAAGAAGGGCTCGGCACCATATTTAAGTAAGTAAGTAAGAGTTCTTAAAATGGGCATATCTCACGTACAAGGTCTCGTAAAAGACTCCACACATTATTCTGATTTTAAACAGAACAACATGGTCTATTCTGTGAAACATGAAGAAATATTATACACGGAGGGACTAAGAAATATATATTTCGGCATAGTATATTCATTATGCTNCCCCGCCATTACCGCGGATAATCGAGAGTCTACTGTATATTCATAATGCAACTTGTATACTACGTTTCTCATAAAGAAGATTGTTCTGTATATAAAAGTAAAAATGTTTACGAAACTGAATAACCGTCAATGGGAAAACGTTTTGGAAGACATAGACCATGGCCATTATCGGCAAAGGTAAGGGTTTCGTCGAGTGATTCGTCTCACATCAGCGCACCAACGTTGTATCAAGAAGGCAGCCTCTGTTTGAGAAATGACACGCCATTCGGGATAAACCCAGGCTGCTTGGTCACTGTTTATCTCCCCTCAATCCCTTCAACCGTGCCAAAGTTATGAATACTATTCCGATATAGAAGCAGGTTGAAGGAAAATGGGATGGAATTTATACTGTAAGATATACCATTATTTTCAAATATACATAACACAAACATAGGCTCTCACGGAAGTATAAACGCACATAAAAAGGCAATCCTGTGCCATGGGTGGCTGGTCACATCGCCGAAGACAAACAAGGCCTATGAAGTACTTTAAATTCTGTCATCGAAAAGGCGAGCTCGTGGAATTAACCATTTTAGAAGATAAATTTGTTGTGAAAAAAATATTTTTACATCCTGTTACAAAAGTTTTGACTTAAACATTTTATTTGCCTTATCTTATTCGTATGAGTTAATTTCAACAATGTTTTTTTTCTTCAATTTTTCTTCATAACTCACGATTTAGCTAACGTAGTTGGTTGAGGGGCTATGCTACAAGCCGGAAGGTCGCGGGTTTAAGTCTCGATGAGGTCACTGAATTTTTTTCAGTTCACCTAATCCTTCCAGCCGCACTAGGCCCTGGGGTTTACTCAGCCTCTAACAGAAATGAGTACCAGGAATGAATTAAATAATTTTCCAGAGGAGTAAAGCGCGGCCGGCGTGTAAGGCAGACAACCTTACCGCCATCTTTGAGCCGATTGTCTAGAGTCTAGACAGTGTGGGACCCTCAACGTCTCACAATCCTATGGGCATTCACGGCCTGGTACTAAGATACTTACTCACGATTTAGCAAAAAAACTCTGTTACAAATTCTTGAGCATTCCGTATCTAATACTGGAAATTCCAGAATGTATCCGCTTTTCTGGCGAAAACAAATATAAAAGACATTTGGTGTTTTTCGTTTCAGATTTACCGTTTAGAAAACATGAAATATATATATATGACTGTTACAGGAGCTAGCCATAAATTCGAATTAATTTTCTTTATTTTTTGGCAATAAATTGTGTGTACCTACTTTCAGATCCGACTCCCACCCGAAAGTGCCTTCAAATGGCGTGACAAGTGAACCGGGACCCATATAAAAATATGTCATATTTCTTTCTTTACCTGTCATTTGTTTATGGACGCAGCCAGAAACTGTTATAAACATGTAGTACTGAGTTCGAAAGGATGTAAAAAGAAACGGCTGTGGCCTAATTTGATTTAGTATTTGGGTATTTGCGTTGAAGGACTGAGGAAAAATACAACTGTCAATAAGGATAGCCAGTATTCTGGCAGAGATTCGATCCTGCTACCTACCGAATATAAACCAGAAGGACTGCCTGCTGTGGCAACTTGTTCACTTGGGGCATCTTATAAAGAGGCTAAAATCTCTAGTAATTATTGCAAGTCTGTGAAATTCTGCTTCTCTCAACCCATGTTGGAGCCTCCGTGAAAGTTACCACAAAACTAGCAACAGCCCGAATTGTCTGTGTGTGGCCCATAAAATTTAAAATAAACATATAGAGCTCTCCTAGTTACACTGTGTCTGAAGCAAAAAAAAAAAATCAGGCACAAAATGGTATCTTGGCAACAAGCAAGAACTTGTATCGATTAACACTTAAAAAAAGTTAAGGTACCTAATATTACATACAACACACTGGAAGTCAAATAAAACTCCAATAACAATTAAAAAAATACAATTATTCTGTTTTTTATTTAAAACGGACGTTCCGGAGACTAGATTCTGTCTCCTTCTTCAGGTGGAACCTACTCAGTCAGGCCCAATCGATTGAAATAGTCCCTATCTCCGGAGACATGGACTAGCTTTATTGACTGGATCCAACTGAGTAGGTTTTACCTGAAGACAGAGACAGGACCAAGTCTCCGGAAAGTTGTGTTTTGATAAACAAACAGGACGTTATTTTTATATGAAGACAGGAAGCTGCATAATGTCAAGAAACATAATATTCATACAACTGATATTGTGTTATACACTCATTCCCATCAATAGAAATTAATTGGTTCACGAAAAGTCGCCCAACATCGATTCGTTGGTTAATGAATCCAATATTAACATTTATTCTCCTATTCGTTGTAGGACACATAATTTTGCTACTTTTTTTTTAGAGTTGTGACGAAAACCCCTGAATATTAATAAGCTCGCACTACCATACCACAAGAATATCTGGTCGACATGAATGAACTTGCAATATCTCCAGTACGCGTGCGCAATGACGATCGTCGACTTATCTTTTGATTGTGTGGATATTTGTGGGAGTGTCGATTGATCGAATCGTCCATTAACGGGTAACGTGCAGTGAAACTCAGGAAATGATCTTGGGTCATACCGTCCATAAGTTGTGACTGTCAGTCTATCATGGGTGCGCGAAGCGATTTATGAGAAATCCCATTCGAACAAGCAAGACGAACGGACAAGCCGCGTGTCGCGAGATACTGATGCGAAATATGCCTGAAGTGAATCTGAAAGCAGATCTCTGATATTGACGCAAAAGCTTGGCACACGTCATCGTTTTCCTGTGCAGCAGCACACAGCTCCAGGGTATCAGAGAAAATCTCTTTCCATAACACCGTATCAACTACAAACTTAGGAATATTGGTAACAAGTTAAACTCTGGGAATATAGTTCAGTGCTGAGAGAGTTCCCTGCGGTGAAAGAGGCGAAATCTAAGCAAATTCCGGCTTAGGATCATAATCGGATTTCTTCCAAACCTTCTTCCCCTTTATATTTGAAAAGATATTAGTTACAGAACTGTACTCCGGAGATAACTGAAAATTGGATTGATCTGGCTTAGGATATTGACCAGCGGAGGGCTCTTGAGAACACGGTAATGAACCTTCGGGTTCCATAAAATGATGGGAAGTTCTTGAGTAGCTGCACAATTGGCAGTTTCTCAAGAAGGGCTGAGCGCTGTGAGTGTGTGAGTGAGTGAGTATGAACTGAAAATTCTATTACTCGCTACTGTGACTCCGGTTTCCGTGGTATTTGTCTTTTTCTCCAGGTGAGCGCTTCCTTCAACTAACCACTCAACATTCTGGATCATTTTCACATCTCATTCGAATCTGTTTAAATCCCACATTTAAAATAGCACCGTAACATAACCTACACGTACGGGAGTAACACCCAGAATTTGCCAGTGGATCCGGGTATAGTCTACCGTAAGTTATAAACTGTTAATGTCGATTGTGAGGTAGCAGTATGAATATGTCAGTGACGAAAATAGACGGGAACAGAAGACGGTATATTTAAACTTAGGCCTAGTATTATAATATACTCAAGTCAAGGAGGATAAGGTGGGCAGAGCATGTAGCAGGAATTTGGGAGAAGAATAATGCATATAGGATATTTGTGGGAAAGCCAGAAGGAAAGAGACCACTAGGAAATCCAAGGAGTATGTGGGTGGAAAATATTGGATCTTAGAGAGATACGATGGGATGATATGGATTGGATTGATCTGGCTAAGGAAAGGGACCAGTGGAGGGCTCTTGTGAACACGACAATGAATCTTCGGGTTCCATAAAATGCTGGCAAATTCTTGAGTAGCTCCAGATTTGCCGGCTCCTCAAGAAGGGCTCAGCTCCATAAGTAAGTAAGTATTGAAGGAACTGGGTGTATTTGTGAAAATTCGCACTCCGTCTACTCAGTCTTCTTCCTCAGCATCGAATCGTCAACTTTCCTAATATAAACATCTAATCGTTCTAAGTGCTAAGTTAGAATACGGCGCAATTGTACAATTTACTGTCATTAGAAAGCTTCCCGTGTTCATCATGCTTGTACCAGTCGCATAAACCACCACAGCTTGCCTGGTCTCTGTTTCATGATGCCAAAAGTGATTCTTGGCCGGTCACGGTAGCCGAGCGGTCTAAGGCATGTACTGTATTCGCTCGCTTGGAAACCCGGATCGTGGGTTCGAATCTCACTCAGGGCATGGATGTTTAGTTTGTGTGTGTGCGTTTTTCTGTGCTTGTGTACAGGTAGAGGCCTTGTGACGAACTGATCACCCGCCCAAGGAGTCCTACCGAATGTGTAAGATCTAGAAAAACAGAAGTGAACGGAGAAGTTCTTGGAGGTAGGCCTAGGCCCAGTGGGGCTGTAGTGCCAAGGGGAAAAAAAAGAAGTGATTCTTGAATGCTATGCCTGATTCCGCTGTCCATTTGATTGCATACAATTTTAACATTTCGTTATGTGTAATCATGCTGTCTCTTTCGTTTCACCCACCAAAATCTTCAGAATGATTATTTGGTTTCCCGTTTGATTGCAAACACAATTTTCAGTTCGATTGTGCTTAATTGTGTTGGTTATTTCACTGCGTCCGTTAACGTTATTTGCTTATGCCTTATTTGTTTGTCCGTTTTATTGCATCTAGCAAGGTTTCCAGATTAATTATACATTTATTTATTTGTTGAACTGCAATAAAATTTGATCTTTATTTTGCCTTATTTGATCTTACGTTTGAGTGCACTAAAGAGTTTCAGATTGATTCTTATTATGTTCGAATAACCGACTTATGTTTTCAAGGAAGTTTAAGGTTGACAAAACGCCATTTGGTTGTCCAGCTGAATATGGTGACATAATTTTCAGAATCAAAGGATTCCCATATCCGCTTGCTTAGGGATAATAAATTCTAGAGAAAAACGAATACAAAGTAATTGTACACCAACAATTTTATGTTTCAATAGAGAAAAGGCGGTAGAAATTTCTGACAGCTGTCCTCAGAAGACAGATCTGTACAGTATTTATATAAGTAATACACCATCAGAGGCCTGCTTCTCCTTTGTAGTATAATGATTTCTAGAGACTTGCCTTGGTAGAAAATTTTAAGTTAATAATCATTAGAATATTTTTACAAACAACAGCTGAACGTCGTAATTAAGCGGTTAATAATTATAATTTGTATTTGAAAAGTTACAGGTTTGAATTTTGACCCTATGACAAAATTCTCTGTTTTAAGGATTTTCGTGGTTTTCCAAATCAGTCGAGAAAAATAAATCGTATGTTCATATAAGTCACAATCTTTTCCTTCCATGTCACTAACAATTCACCATTCACAATCGCTTCTCTTTTGACCCATTCTAATATATGCAATTAAGAAGGAGCAGTTGAACACTGTCCAAATGCGGCCGAAGAGGAAGAGTTTGACTCATTTGAATCGTGTTACGTGGCACTGATTTCGATATAATATTTTTCTCTGCAGTGCATGTGAACTTAACGAAGTACCGTGCCATTTCGGGTTATTAATTTTCTATAGGGCGGTTGTAATGAAATATAACGGTGAAAGATGAATTTTCCGAGTAATATGATGCACCAGCTGCGTATATGGTAAGAGTTGAAAAAGTCTGATGGCTAACAGAGATGGAAAACAGGTCAAGTGTAACAAGGTATATAGAAGAATGATATAGCTGATACATCCTCGGTAATATCCAGTAACTAGGTCAATCTTGGAAGTGTTACGATTTCTCATGACGACCGCTTACAGCTATTAAAATACATGGAGCAGTTATGTTACAGAAATGAGTACCAGGAACCTTCTTGGGGGTAAAGGGAGACCGGCGCGTAAGGCTGACATCTTCACCTCTATCTGTGAGTCGACTGTCTAGAAAATGTGGAAGCTTCAATATCTCGCAACAATATGGGCTTCCACTGCCAGTTAAAAGGATAGCTTTTCCTTCAGTTATGTTTGGAACACGTACTTGGAGAATCTAGTCATGGTAGAGATTACTTGCTAGAAACTGCCTATCATCCTTATGACTATCAGTAAGTACGATATGATCTGTGTGGGCCATTAAGATATCTAAAGTTACATATTAATTGGTTAGACAAAGTGAGCAAACCTGTATTCAAATAAGTTACAATAAACACTGTAATGCTTCTTTGGATCACGGGGCAAGGCAGTAAAGATAACGGGGGAATCATGCGACAAACTTTCTTTTAAAAAAGAAAAATACGTTTATAAGAATTCTGTCTTCTTGCATATAACGATACATATTACTACACACCACTGTCCCGAGACACCTTGACAGCAGCTCAGTGCTGTAAGACGCCAGAAATTCTGGGTGTGAGCTTCATTTTCATGATTTATATCCTAATGGGTGTGAAACTTGGTCTCTGATATTAATCTTTAAATGTCGGACTTCTGAAATGGTGGTAAGCTTGAGCTGGCCGGAATTTATTTAAAAGCTTGCTGCTGGTGCGCGTTTAAATTACTGTTGCTACTCTGCGTTTAAATGTCCGTTCTTGTTATGGCGCTTAATCAATTTTAAGCATTGTGTTCAAAAATGCTGTATCTAACTAAATTTTTATGATAAGTCGATGGTATTAAGTTTGTTTGTATCAGCAAAGGACATAGTGTCGCATATTATAACAGAAGATTTGAAACTGTTTGAACAAAGAGTTATACTCTATTTTCAAATTTTTCTTTTAATTTTGATGCGTACTACAAAAATAATTTCCCCAGTTCTTCACAGAGTTTTTCTGCATTACAAAATCAGTCCTGTTTGTAACATTTGACCAATTTTAGCAGTCTCTGGTGTCATAAAACAGATGGAAGCAATAAAATCATTTGGTCTTCTGCTAGCACTACTTACACTCTTCGTATTTTCGAATCTTTTGACTAAAGGACAGAAGAATGAAAGAATGGCTATTCAAGAGAAAGCTAGTGGGGACCATTCTTCAGTGCTAAGACCTTCCGTTATGGCTGCAAGAGATTATTGCCCTTTCTAGGGTCGTGAGGAGACAGTTGTATCGTGGCTGAGATACAGATGCGATCTCTTTTCTGTGCGTTCATAGTGAAATCGAATACTGTAGTTTCATTTCAGCCTATATATACATCAAGCACACAACAACAAAAAAGGTATGGACATCGAATTTTTCTATATATTTATAACAAATTAATCTGCAGAATCTGCAATAAAATTACTGGCTCGTGGATGAGTTTGGGCATAACTCATACGTATATTCTTTTTTGCTGTTGTTCACTTAGGTATCATTTTAACTCCTCTGTTGTGGTTTTACTCAAGTCTCTCTGGTAATTACTACATTTAAAAATAAATATTTAGGACTGTGCATGCACTTCCACTAGCGGAGTTTACATGCCCGACTGGCCAAAACGGGGTACTTTGACCACAACGACCATACTCATCACTGGCACGATCGGAGCACTTCGGTCGTTAAAGGTTAAGAGAAGTATCACAGTATACTGAGGGTGTTTGAGAACACGGTGCTGAAGAGAATATTTGGACCAAATAGAAGAAGTGATAGAATGTTGGAGAAAACTGCATAATGAGGAGTTTCATAATTTGTAACCTTTTTTCCTTTGGTGCTACAGCCCAAATTTGTGCCTTGGCCTACCTCCACAAAACTCTCCTTTTCACTTCTGTTTACTAGATCTTAGATATTCGGTAGGACTCCTTGGGCGGGAGATCAGCTCGTCGCAAGGCCTCTAGCTGTGTATGAACACGCACACACATACACAAACACTGAACATCCATGCCCTGCGTGGGATTTGAACTCACGATCCCGGCTTCCGAGCGAGGGAAGACAGTGCATGCCTTAGACCGCTCTGCTACCATGACCGGCAAACTTGTACCCTTAGCCAAGTATAATTAGGATAATCAAGTCAAGGAGGATTAGATGGACAGACTATGTAGCATGCATGGGATAAAATGGGAATACATGTGTGGTTTTTGTGGGAAAGTTAGAAAGACAGAGACTAATAGGATGACCTAAACGTAGGTGAGAAGACAATATTAAGATGGATCTTAGAGATATAGGATGGGGTGGTATGGACTGAATTCATCTGGCTCAGGATATGCTCTGAAGAAGGGCTCTCGTGAACACGGGCTCCTTAATATATTGAGAAATTCATAAGTATGTGAGTGGTTGGTGGGTTCTCAAGGAAGTATAAGTTCCATGAAATTAGTTTGTTAGCTTTACGTTCTAACATAAAGTTTTGCGAGAAGCTGTACACCCCTGAAACTTTTGAAATCCTAGCAGACGCTTTTAAGGTGCGCTGGAGACGTTCAGGCTCAAATAGCACAGACACGAAAACAATCAAAGATAGGATGCTTTGCTGAGGGGATTACCGGTGCGACGTTGGGTTTCGGTCCGTTATGACTTCAGAATCGGTAGGACCGGAGAAGCGAAGGAGGTTCTTGCCTTACACTTCACTCTCCTGATGATAGTCTTATAGAGGCCATTGCAGATATAGGGTTACATCAATTGCAACGATAACGTTGCCTCTATATCGAGGCACGATCAATGAAATGTAGAGGCACATCACCAAGCGTTTCATGACCTGAAGCTATGTAGGCATGTCTGGTCAGAGTTGCCTTCTAGGGAACATAGGTAACTTCTTGCCTCGTAGGTAAGGAAACCTTACACAGTGGAGCGTATGCTGGGTCTGTTTTGCGCAGAAGTCGGAGCTACCCTACCCGGAATTGGAGTCCACCAGTTTAACAAGGAATCCACACGTGAAGAAAGCTAGATTTGGAAAGTGTCTCTACATCACCATGCTCTCGAACAAGTTCCTTGGGCCCACCCAGCCTCCTATAAAATGCAAAGTTGTCCCTGTGCTAATTAAGCACTACGCCATGAAGGTTTATGTGAGATTGGATGTATAGATCCACATTTTCTTGACCTTGGCACTAGCTGGAGGTGAGTGTTCAGCTTCACGACCCTGTCGCTTTACCCCCTGGGGAAAGAGCCCCCGGTATCCATTGGATAGGAAGCTGAGTGGGCCCCAGGGCCGGTCTGGACGATATGGAGAACAGAAAATTCTTACCCTACCGAGGCTCGAACTCCGACCCATCATTCGTCCAGCCCGTCGGCAGTCGCTATATCGACTGCGCTACCCCGGCTCACACCGAGCCTCCTATACAATGGGTATGGGGGCTGCTTCCCCGAGGTTAAAGCGGCAGGGGCTTGAAACTGACTATTCACACCAATCTAGTGTCGAGGTGGCGTGTTCTTAGTTTAGTCAAGAAATAACTTGCACCCGAAGAAACCGACTCAAGCAATATCGCTTCTATCTTGTATTCGAGAGAAGTTGGGTTCAAATTTTGGCCAGGAGATTATCCTGATTAAGTTCTTTCATGCTTCCACTTAATCTCTGCGGGTAACTGCCAGAAACTTATCTCAGATTATGTCACGTCAGTTTTTTGCACATCCATTCTGATTCAGCACTGTACAGCGTGACGTATTGACCATGTCTTTAAATAGCCCATAAATAAATAAAGTAGAATTGTTATGATCTTGTACAGAGTAGTGTTTCCAAATGGTGTTCCGTGAAACGCCGGAGTTCCCTGAACTGAAAATAGGGGCTCAGGAAGAAAATTTTATTACAGTATAAGAATTGATATAAAATACAGAAAGAGACTAAATGCAGAGCCGGAGCTGAGAATTCAACTCTGCAATATTAAGCCAAACACAAAAATAACTTCTGAAGAAACTCAGAAGAAACCACTCTTCGCATCGAAACCTGAAAATATGTGGCATGCGTGTTCTTAAGCTTCATTGCTGGTATAAATGAAATGCCATTTTTCCTAAGTATGTGCAGTTAAAACATGTTTATCTGCCATCCTTGTTTAATAATTATTTGTCACCATTCTTACATCTTTCTTATTCTTCGTCTTCGTTTTCTTCTTCATCTTCGTCTCCTTTTTGTTCGTCTTTTTCTTCTTCGTCATCTTCGTCTTCGTTTTCTCTTCGTCTTCTTATTCTTCTCCTCCTCCTTCTTCTTCTTCAAGGATATACTCGTAAGCAATTGGCCTGTCTCCGTCTTCAAGAGAACCACCGGGCTATGGATCCCCGATACAGAATTTTAGTGTCACAGATAATAATTTTACTAGGGGTTCCATAATTTTGTTTAGCGTGAAACTGTTCCGTGAACAAATTAAATTTGAAACGCTCGTAAAGAGAGATATGTTAAAGTAATCCTGGCTCCTGCTCTTTTGCAAGGAATTCATACAGAATATCCAGAGGGTCACCTTCGTACAAGACATTAAAGAAGCAAAAAAAAAAAAACTGGGGAACATATAGTATAATTGAGACGACAGAAGAAAAGGAGACTAGATAAACGAATGAGCAGTTTATCGATAGGTAAAAAGAGAAATCTAAGGTCGATCCTATAACGGAATGGAGTTGCGCAAGGTGCCCTGTGCTGCCATCCAGTGGACTGAACTTATGTGACCGCGGCCACAATAACTCCAGACACGAGATCGTTCCAGTAATTACCTCACTTCTAAGTTTGACTGGAATCTAAATTAGGGGTTAGCCACACGGTTCGCCTGGCTTTTAATATTCAGCCAACTCACCACGTATGGGGCTTGTGGGCTGTTTTGCGAGGTTTCCTTCTTCCCCTGCCATTAAGTTTCACTAATTTATCCATGTCCCGTTATTACTCACCAATTAGATATATACCACAAGACTTTACAAGCTATAAAACATTAATAATATATACCGTGGCACAAATTTTAATTATATAAGATACAGAAAATAAGACCCATAATTTGGTCACATAATTATCATCAGGTGAAAATTACACAATGAATTATATAATAAACCATCAAATAAATTATTGGTTTATGTCTTATTAATAATTCAGTAAACCTAAAATATTCTCTTGTATTAACGGGGCTATTCAGAATTTTAACTTGCCAGTCATTTTGTATAAGGATATTATAGCGTTGTGATTTGTGTGCTGAATAATGGAGGGTCTCATTTCGAATAATTTATGTAAATTCAGTAGGCAAGAAAGAAATTTATTACGTATTTTAGCATACACTTTACTAACCAGATAACAGATCTGTTGACTATTTTTATATACATCCATAGGTCTGCTTATTATTCTTCGATATAATTTAGTTATTTTTATAATTGATTTTATATCACTCTGTATATTAGCATGAAATTATATTTAGTATTATCATTTTACATAGACGCAGAATGGGTCCTACCTGAAACACAAATAAAAGTAATAAGTTTTACTAATTAATGCTCTGTTTATAGTTTTGAATAGGATTATCTCATAAAAATACAATTTATATGATGGTACGCGGTGATCTTTTGTCATTTTTATCCGTCAGAATTTGATTAATCGCCATTAAATATTATGTCACCATCATTCTTTTTGTTCCAAATTGTCCGTGTCTTATCTGGCTGGCAGGCAAGTCTCAGAGAGAGTTTCGATCATAGAAGAACTCAGTGATCGCGTCGTGTTATATAAATCTAAATGAATCTCCATAGACAAGAAAATGGCGCAGTTATGCCATGATGAGAACAAGAGGAATCATGGGGGAGAGGGAAGAGAGCAGATGGGAAAGCAAAAGTTTCTTAAGTTTATAATAAGAATTCCCCAAATTTAATCCGTTATAAATTTCTATGTGAATGTAATTTTACCTCAATAGTTGTACGACAGAAATAGTAATCCTATTTAAAGAAGCTGTAAGGCATCCTCCATCTACAAAATTACCCTTACACCTCGTTGTAGAATCCGAAGTTCGAATGCCATTAAACTACGAATCCGCCATCTTGAAGTAGTTGAAACTCTTGCATTGTCATTAAATAAGATTATCTTGAATATTATCCTCTCGTCTTCTGGCTATTGCAAGCGACCTCAATCTTAACAGGTTTTACGACTAAAGTTTCTACTTATTTCTGGTTCATTTTATGTAAGCAATTCTTATAAAGTAAAATTCCACCAAGTGTAACTACTTTAATAATTATACAATAAAATAATTCGCTTCATGCTTCGGCCACTAGTGGTCGTCTTCAGGAGGTGAACCAATGTTACAAACGAGGCACTTCCCATAACTTATTATTAAATATATTCTGTTATTATAAAATCACTGATTGGACTTACGTTATGAATATTAAGGCTTAGTGGGCCGCGCCATAGCTCAAGCGGTTAGTCTCTGGCTTCCCACCGCGGCCGCCCGGGTTCGATCCCGGGTCTGGTCAAGTGGGATTTGTGGTGGACAAAGTGGCGCTGGGTCGGGTTTTATCCGAGTACTTCGGTTTCCCCTGCCAATCTTCATTCCACCAAATTCTCCATCATCATAATCATTTTGGCAGGCTACAATAGACCAATCAGTGGCCGCCCTGCCGAGTGGACCCAGTTGGACTCCACCCCCCACTAAGCAAATTTATAAAAAAAAAAGGCTAAGCAATTTAAAATTTCGTGTTGAGTTGATGGAAATGAGATGTAACAGCACCTTCATAATAATTTCTACTGTATTCTGCATAGAATTTCATTGATTCTTACAACATAAACCTTATGTCCGTCTGCAAAAAAAAAATATTGGAATTTTTGTTAGTTCTGTCCCATCCAGATGCTGAAGTGTTACGTAAAATTGACCCTAGCCATAAAGGTATATTGGTGCTGTGTGTATTCCTGTGGGCTACATTGTGGTTTCTGGGCTGGTTTAGTTATTAGATTAACCAAAATTTGTGGATACTCATATAAACGTATTCCATTTCTTTCAAGTTTGTTACTTAGCTACGCTGTAAGCATCGACACTCTATACATCGTCTAAGACAGGATGATTTACATGGAATAGCTGGTGGAATAAGAATTTGCAGGGGAAACCGAATTACCCGGAGAGAACCTGATCTAGTGTTACGTTGTCCACTATAAATCCCATATGTCTTGACCTGGGCTAGAACCCGGGTCGTCTCGGTGGAAAGCAGATAGCTGACTGCCTGAGCTATAACACGGCCCTATTCCATATCTGTCTTGGTTTACTGCACACTTTCTAACTAAGAAAGGCGTAACGGATAACTAAACCCACAAAATTAGAGAAGGCCTGTCTCTGATTACATTCTCAAGGCCCAGTATCCGCAAACTAAAATCAGGCAGTTACGTTTGCCCTAAAACACATCTTCGCAATATTCTGCCCTAAGAACACTTTCCATTATCCGTTGATCTAAATCAGTATCGCAGCAACAATTCTAACGCACGGTGCCCCAGGAGTTTTATGCGCATAAAAGTTTAAGTTGCCCCTGTACTTAACTAATTAAGCCCTGCGCCATGAAGACGTATAGTGGACTGGATATATAGATCAGCATTTTCTTGACCTAGGCACTAACTGGAGGTGAGTGGTCAGCTTAAGTCGCCAGCAGCTTTACCCCCGGGGAAAGAGCCCTCGGTACCCATTGGATAGGAGGTTGGATGGACCCGAGCCGGTCTGAACGACGTGGAAAAGAGAAAATTCTTGACCCGTCCGGGACTAAAACCCCCACCCTCGTTCGTCCAACCCGTAGCCAGTCGCTATACCGACTGCAATCCCGGTTTCGTTTTATATACGTTCCACAAAAGAAAAGGTTACGCTATCCCTTTAACAGGCCGTGAATGCCCATAGGGTTGTGAGACGCCGAGGCTCCCACTTTTTCTAGACAATCGGTTCACAGGTCGCGGTGAGGTTGTCAGCCTTAAGCAACGGCCACCTTCTACACCCAAGGAAGATTCCTGATACTCATTTCTGTTAGAGGCCGAGTCAATTCCAGGGATATATTGCGGCTGTAAGGATTATGTCAATTGAAGAATGCAATGACCTCGTCGGGATGCGAACCCTCGACCTTCTGGCTTGTAGCATACTGCCTCCATCAACTACGCTACCGCGTGTCCCTCTGTATGTTCCACATTTAGTATCCAACACTGAGACTATACAGCGCTAATTGTATGATAATTAACGAATTGTAAAGGATCTGAAAGAAGGCGGTCGTGGCCGAATAGAGGTAGTATTCCAGCATTTTGTGGGAGTAAATAAAGTCGTGAAAAACCTCAGTGAAGACAGCTGGTGTCCGAGCTAAAATTCGAACCGAGGTCTTACCGAATTCCAAGCCTAAAACATCACCTTTAGACCATCATGTTCAACCTTATATTATCCATGTATGTTCGTATGTGTTTGAAGGAAACCTGTAGTAGAACATTCTTCTTCTTCTGTGGCGCAACAGCCCGATGTCGGGTCTTTGCCTCCCTTGTCAAGCCCCTCCATTTCTCTCTGCCCTGCGCTCCTCTCTTCCAGTTCCTTACGCCCATTCACTTCTTCGCATCTTCTTCCACCGCATCAATCCATCGAGTTCTTGGTTTTCCAGCGCGTCTCCTACCGCCTGCTGTACTATATAATGTTTTCTTTGGGATACGCTCCTTATCCATTCTC
This sequence comes from Cryptotermes secundus, assembly GCF_002891405.2. Taxonomy (NCBI): domain Eukaryota; kingdom Metazoa; phylum Arthropoda; class Insecta; order Blattodea; family Kalotermitidae; genus Cryptotermes; species Cryptotermes secundus. Next base: position 136,121 of record NW_019719366.1, on the reverse strand, counting down.
TGTACATGCCCAGCCCATTGCAATCTTTTAAGCTTTATCGTCACTGAGATCTCTGGATCCTTATATAATTTGTATAGTTCTTTATTATATCTTATTCTCCATATCCCATTATCTTTTATTGGTCTATAAATTCGTCTTAGGATTTTCCTCTCGAATGAATTGATGACTGATTCCTCTTTCTTGTTTAGCGTCCAACCCTCACATCCATAATAAAGCACCGGTCTTATCATTGTTTTAATCGCTCGGTGTATATCCTTTGATCTAAAAACTGAGAGTAACGAGAAATATGCATTATTCGTTAGTTTTATTCTTCTTGTTATTTCATGATTTTTTCTCCATCTTTGTAGAATTTCGATCCTAAATATATGAAGTCTTCAACTATTTCTGTCCCGTCCCCTTCCATGTTAATTTCTCCAGTTTGCCTTGGATTCCTTCTAGACTGTATCAGCATTTTAGTTTTATTTACCTTCACCTCTAAGCCAGTTGTTTTTGCTATGGTCTTTATTTCTTTATATGTCTCCTTCATTGCTTCTAGGGATCTCGATACTATAATAATATCATCCGCATACTCCATTATTTGCGTTTGTTTATACGCTACTGTGTTCCTTGTGTCTACACTACATTTCCTCGCAATATATTCCAATACCAAATTAAATATTGATGGTGCCAAACTATCTCCCTGTTTTAATCCTTGATTTGTCTTAAAGCTCTGGGTTTTAACTCGATTGATTGTTTTTGTCATGGTTAAGTTAATTATTCTACTTAGTTTTGTTGGAATACCAAAAGTGGACATAATCATCCTTAATTTCTTCCTTATTATTGTATCATATGCTTGTTTAAAATCTATGAAGCATAGGTAAATATCTGTATCAAATTCCCAGAATTTCTCCGTTATTTGTCTCAGGGTGAATAAATGGTCTATTGTTGACCTACTGGGTCGAAATCCTGATTGATTTTCTCCTATTATTTTTTCTAAATACGGATGCAGTCTCTTTTTTTTTAGTATCCTTGTTATAATTTTATATGCTGTCGGTAGTAATGATGTACCTCTATAGTTACTACATGTTAGAACGGTACATTACGTATAGGTAAATATTTATCTGATGCATTTTTTATTCAGAATTGTCTGAAATAAGATGCTTTATCTTCATTGTTTTTAACTCCGGTTTATATTACTGTCACGTATACGAGGTTAGCGTGACTAATAATAAGGGGTTCTGTATTTGATGAGTGGATTTATTGGCTTCTTTTTACAATTGTAGTTGATTACAACAGCTTACACATTGAACTCCTTCTGAACGACGTCTGTCTGAAAAATCTCTCACTAATCTCAGACTGATCTCTATTGCTCGAATTTCCGAATGCACTGCCTTTTATAGCTCCCACGGGGCAGGGAGAGTTCTTCTGTCCTTTTGTGTTGTCAATTGAATTACTTTGTTTAGCTATAATTACTTGGAAACGACTAGTTAGCTGTTATTTGTTGTACCGGAAACTAGTCTTTGTTAATATTCGTTGCCGCGGAAACATTATTACCGAGCCGTTGTCTAGCAATGGACGTCTGCTCCAGCTCCACCATTCCGATTTTCAGCCGCCATGTCAAATTAACTAATTAAAACGATTCAAGTAAACTATGATGGATGTAAATCGAATGAAACACGTAAGTTTCTAGTACGTTCTGACGATATCGGAAAGAAAAAGAGAGAAGATTTAATACAGACTAGTAAAGAGATTGGTCTAGAAGTAAATTCACAGAAAACTGCGTAACCTGTAAGTAATCAAATTACAGGACAAAATCATGACATAATTATGGACACAAAATCCTTGGTAAAATGGCAATTTCAAATATTTGGAAACTACGGAAACAAATCAAGAGTTTATGCGTGAATAAATTGAGAGCGGATTAAATTCGGAGAACGTCTGCTACCACTGAAAATGGAATCCTTTGTCTGCTCGTCTGTCTCTAACTATACAATTATACATGTGATATGAGGCTATCTCAGCGGTGTCTGAGGAGAATACTATCATCTGGGATGGAAAGCTGTGTATAGTTCTGCTCGCCACCTACATAATGTAGCTTTCTTTTTTTACTTACTCATTTACTCTAAAGATGGAGGCTACACCTTCCACGAAAATTTTTGTGGATTTCTGTCGCATTAAACTTCGTTATATACCAGAAGATAGTTCTTAAAATGTCTGCTATTTATGGATGTAAAATTTTGTTTCACAAATGAATGTAACAACATGAATTACGAGTGTCTGAGAACAAAACAACAAACTCCGTGGTTTCAGTTCGCAAACGAACTATACTGACCGAGCGACCGCCGCTTATCGGCAAGTTAGTGCCAACTTTAGTAGATAGAGGGTGTCATGTGGTCAGCGCAGCGAACCCCAAGGCCGCTAACTTCGGTTTTCTAGACCGGAGCCGCTATTTCCTTGAAATAGCTCCTTTATTATCCTCATGAGGCTGAGTGGACCCCGTTCGAGACCCAATTCTTCTCAGAAGATATGAAAGCGACGGGAATCGAACCCGGACCTCTGGATCTGTAGCCGGAAACTCTGACCACTAGACCACAGAGGCGGTCGGGTGTTTAAGCCAAAAAGCAAATTTGCACCTAAGGGCAAAGAAGTAGGAGGAAGCTTGAGAAAATTACATAATTACTGAGAATACCGTCTTCTGGGATGTGATTGCTGTGTAGATCTTGTGTGAACCGACGTTTCGGAGTAGCGTATCGCCTCCATCTTCAGGGTATAAAAATCCGCGAGCGAAGAACCAATGTGTAGCGGTCGGTGACTATGAAGAACGTTGGTTTCTCCTTCGCGGATTTTTATACCTTGAAGATGGAGGCGATATGTTCCTCCGAAACGTCGCTTCACACAAGATCTTCACGGTGTCACATCCCAGAAGACGACATTCTTCATAGCCACCGCTGCGTAAACTTCAGATCTTGCATACATAATTAGAATATAATATTCATAATATTAGAATGATGAACTCAAGGATCGTGAGATGGGCGGAGTATTTGGTATAAGATTTACAATAAATGCTTATATGTTTTTGGTTAGAATACATGCAGAAAGAAACCACTTAACCATAGACGGATACATAATACTAAAATGAATACTAGAAAAATCAGTATGGAAGACTGTGGACTGGATTAATTTCATTCGGGACAAAGACCAATTGCGGGCTCCATATTATTGAACTCTGAGGTTCCATTAAAGTTCTAAAGTACTTGAGCAACTACCAGCCCTAAAGAAAGATCTGCTTCAAGCTGATAGTTAGTAAAATAAGCCCATCTCATCTCAAACCCCCAGGCTTACTGTCATTTCCATACGAGCGAGCTAATTCCAACCAATAGAGAACACAGTGCACCATGCATTGAGTGTGGTATGGTAATTCTTCATTAGTTGAGTCTCCAATCACAAGGGATTTTATTCATTATTTCAGAAGACAAACATAGGCAAGCCTCCTGCTACTGCCTAATGCAAAATGTAAAGCCTTGAGCGGTGGCAATCGATGAAACCGTGCTTCTGCCCGTATCGTTGCTATGGGAACGGCGCCGCGGGAATCAGGCGCTATCTACAGTATATAGCAGAGACACGCAGGCCGAGATATTAGTTCGGTCCACTTCAAGCACTCACATATGAAAGCACGGTATAGCTGAAGCATTGGTACAATTCAGCCATCTGTTCACTGACCGCTTGACCAGTAACGTTATGATCCCTTTACTGAGACAATTCAAATGTGAGGAACACCAATATTTCATGTACCCGTTGTATTGTGAGATTAAATGGCGAACATGATATTGCCACATTCAGAGAGTCCAATAGGTTATCATGCTTCACGCTGTAGCATATTCAGGGATCGTAAACTTAATTCAAACCGCTGTCTGTCCTTTTGTTCTCTTACTAACTCTGGAAGAGAGTCGGGATAGCGCAGTGACTAGCTATGGGATGGAGGACCGAGGGGTCGGAGTTCGAGTCCCGGTAGGGACAAGAATTTTACTTTCTCCACTGCGCCCAGACCGACTCTGGGGTCCACCCAACCTCCTATTCAATAGGTAGAGAGGACTATTTCCCCGGGGTAAGGCAGCCGGAGTTTGAAGCTGACCACTCAACTCCAGCTATTGTCGAGGTTAAGAAAATTTGGATCTATACATCCACTCCTTCATACGCCTTCATGATGTAGTGCTTAATCAGTGCAGCACGGACAACTATACCTTTTTACCTTTTATTAATTCCGGAAGTCAACTTTAAGTCCTGTAGTGTATAACCTCCATTTTAGGTAGTATGAACTTCACTTATTTTATGTCTAAAGAATGTATACATAAAAAGTTTCTTATAGATTTTAAATGTAGATAAAATATCATTCAATGTTTTGGGACTGCATAGTTTACATATAATGCCGACAGATGTCACATGCTCTCAGATATAGTAACTTTTATCGAGGTGGAAATTTTTTACATTTAACACTTGGGATAAATCACAGATATGACGTGCAGATACTAAAGGAACGATTTCACTGAAAAAAAGAAAAAATATATATATATAAAATGTCATTTAAGAATTCCGTATATTGTATTTTTACAATAGAATCCGCCCCTCCCCCTGAAAAACTTGCAGTGTAAACTTCTGAGTTGGAAATGTTATTAACACAATTCGGAGACAACCTTGAGTTACAGGATGTAGACGTAAACATCTTGACTAACGAGCCATAGACAGAAAATATGAGTAGTTCTCTAATTTGAGGATTTAGGGTCGCGCCATAGCTCAAGTGGTTAGTTGTTTGCTTTCCACCGCGGTGGCCCGGGTTCGATCCCGGGTCTGATCAAGTGGGATTTGTGGTGGACAAAGTGGCGCTGGGGCAGGTTTTCTCCGAGTACTTCGGTTTCCCCTGCCAGTCTTTATTCCACCAATTGCTCCACAATCACCCTCACCTATCATCTGTGGCTGGTACATTAGGGCAGAAGTTGCCGCAGTACAAGGGACTTAGTCCCACCCCACAATAAAAAAAACTTGAGAGTTAGCCAGGTGACCAATAACCCGTAGAAGAATCTAAATATTACAAAAATCGAGTGAGAGATAAGAACGCCATAAAAGTATTAATGAAAATCCACGTCTTGTGTACATTAGGTAATTGTATTTATACATTCCTATATTTTTTATTTCAAGTGTTGTACGAAAGTCGTTTTCAAGCAAACAACATTCTATATGTCAGGAAACACTGTGATTTTCAGTACAATGCATAATTTAATTAATCTACCTTTACTTCTTTAATAGTTTCTTAAATTTTAACAAATGGGCAAGTATGGTTTTAGAGGTGTTATTCATGAAACCTACTTTTGATAGGATAGGCAGGAATTGTCTTACCACGGCAAATTACAACTCAAAGAATGGTTTGAAGAATTTCTGTAACGTGGAGAAGGAGGAAAGAAAGGGGAATCATGACGACAGGACGCATAAATTAGAGGGATATGAAAGAAAATGGAGAAAGGAGGGAAGGAAATAGAGATACGAAACGAATAAACGGAAAGAAGAAATAGTCTTTCTCCCGTTATTTTTGACGGGTGACGCACAATTAATAATATAAAAGAAAACAATCCTAGGAGCCAACATGAAAACTTTAGCCACCATGGGAACCTGCCTGACGAAATGTATGTACTTAGCTAAGTCAATAAATAAGTTACAAATGGATATAGAACTTAAACAAATAAGAGTACTGATTTGAAAAATGCTTTTATTTCTCATCATAATCTCCCTGTACATTGAGGCACTTGTCCCATCGTTTCACTAGTCCCAGAAAACCAGCAGCATAAAATTCCTTGGACTGCTCTTTGAACAAGGCGGTGACTTGCTTTTCTACAGCTTCATCGTCGGGAAAATGTTTAGCCGAAAGATGATGTTTAAGAGGGCCGAACAAATGGAAGTCGCTTGGAGCAAAGTCGGGGCTATACGGAGCATGCTCGAGGACTGCCCGCTTGAAATTTCGCAGCGTCTCATTTGTCTTGTTGGCAGTATGGGGACGCGCGTTGTCCTGCAAGAGCAACACGCCTTTGGTGAGGAGTCCTAGTCGCTTCCGTTGAATGGCCTTACGATGTTTCCAAGCGACTTCCATTTTTTCGGCCCTCTTAAACATCATCTTTCGGCTGAACATTTTCCCGACGATGAAGCTGTAGAAAAGCAAGTCACCGCCTTGTTCAAAGAGCAGTCCAAGGAATTTTATGCTGCTGGTTTTCTGGGACTAGTGAAACGATGGGACAAGTGCCTCAATGTACAGGGAGTTTATGTTGAGAAATAAAAGCATTTTTCAAATCAGCACTCTTATTTGTTTAAGGTCTGTATCCATTTGTAACTTACTTATTGACTTACCCTCGTATATTACGGTATAATTTAATAACCAGGTTTTGTGAATAATCTCCAGCCAGTTATTATTTATACTTGCCAGTTAAGACAGTATGAAGAGTAAAGTTGAACCTGTTCTTGTACATAATTAGTTAAGTATGGGGGAGTGAAGGTGTAGCTCCACCAATCCTGAAATTCGGCACTAGATGAAGATGACTGATCAGCTTCCCATTCCGGCCGCTCCCCCCCACCCGGGGAAGAACCACCGGTACCGGTTGGTTAAGAGAATGGGTGGACCCCAGAGCCGGTCTGAAATCTTTCGAGGAGAAAAATAGCTTGCTCTTCCAGGGACTCGAACCCAGTCATCGATCCCGCAGCTTTCGTTATACCGACTAAGCTCTCCCAATTCCAATTTTTTTAATTCGCTTAGTGGGGGGTGGAGTCCAACTGGGTCCACTCGGCACGGCGGCCACCGATTAGCCTATTGTAGCCTGCCCGGGTGATTATGATAATGGAGATTTTGGTGGAATGAAGATTGGCAGGGGAAACCGAAGTACTCGGAGAAAACCCGTCCCAGCGCCACTTTGTCCACCACAAATCCCACTTGGCCAGACCTGGGATCGAACCTGGGCCGCCGCGGTGTGAAGCCAGCGACTAACCGCTTGAGCTATGGAGCGGCCTCAGGTCCCATTTAGTATAACTACAAAGTGAATGAACATGATGATAAAAGAGGAACATAAATTCTCGAGGAAAACATCTGGAATGCTCCACTGTATGGCACATATTTCCGCCCTTGTTACAATGAAGGATGCTTTAGCTTCAGAGGAACTTTTGTGTGTCCCGACGCGCTGCAAGTTGAAGCAATATTAATCCGGTTCACGTGTAATAAAATCGTTTAGTTGTCTTGGTCTCACAATGCCTTGCCGTCACACTACTATCACAGCGTGCAGCTCGGAATCAAGACGCAGCGGGTGGGAAACCCATCTGATTTATGGCAGGCTGGGGAGCTGTAGTGGAAACTTGTATTTAACGACGCTCGAATTGTTCCATAGTAAAATTTTTAAAATATCGTCAGTTCGATGCAGCTCACAGATAACGAAGCTGCATGCGCGGAAATCAAATTGACCTTTTCTCTCTTTTTTTTTTTTTTTTTAAGATTTAGTGACTCGTGTCGCGATCAGTGCTTTATGCGTTCTTCCTGCGTGCAATAACAGCACATTTACCAAGTTCAGCTCGTGAACAAGGGTTTTTATGTGCTGTCACACAAATATAAGCCTAACTACTTAAAGCCCAGTAAAACCCAACATTCTGCCCATAGACAGTATTTATGAATTTCGTATGATTCTTACAATAAATAGCTATTGCTTTCCTAAACAATATTAATGGAATTAACTTTGTAGCGTTGACATATATATCCTCCGAGGTACGGACTGAATTTTATGTATCAAAGCAAACAAACCTCCTGGGTTTTGTCCGTAGACGGATTGAGGGTGTCGCGTAGTCAGCGCAACGATCTCCAAGGCCGTTAATTTCGGTTTTATAAACCGGAGCCGCTATTTCCTTGAAATAGCTCTTCAATTATCTCCATGGAGCTAAGTGGACCCCGTTCTAGACCCATTACTTCTCAGAAAAAATCTGGTAACGCTGGAAATCGAACCCGGACCTCTGGATCTGTAGCCATCTGTATCATTAGAAGAAATTCAGGATTCGGAGTTTATCATCTAAAACTACGAACCTCACCCTAATAGATATGATCGTCTCAATAATGTAGCTAGGACCGCTCAGTCGCTATAGCAACGGGTTGCGGGCCGCAGTTCGATCCTTAATAGGAGAAAGAGTTTCTTCTCTTTCGACAGCGTCCAGACAGTCTCTGGGGATCACCCAGCCTACTATCAAATGGCTCGCAGGGGCTCTTTCCCCGGAGATAAAGCGGTCAGGGCGTGAAGATGACCACTCACCTACATACAGTGTCGAGGTCAAGGATGGTGGAGCTGTACCTCCATTCCCCCATATGCCTTCATGACATAGTGCTTAATTAATTCCAGTAATGTTCAGTGAAGATTCAAAATAAGAAGCTCTTCATCGTATATTCTCCTCCAACCTTCCGTGCTTTCCTCTCCCACCATTACCTAGCAACGGGCGTTGTTTACAGAGTCGTTACTTAGCAACGGATCTGCATTCGGCGATATAGAGCCTGAATTGTTGACAATAGAGTTAAATATCATAAAAATAAATACAATTCACGACCGTATATAAATCGACGTACACTGTTAAAAGACATTTAATTGGAAACGGCGAATATGGGAAAATGAGTATGAAAGCTACGAGTTGTAAAAGACTGAAGCAGCAAGAAAAATTCTGGACATAACAAAACGGAGATGCATTCCTCGTACATCAACCTCTGCGTTCATTCAATTTACATCATAAACTCCGTAGTTTTAGTCCGCAAGCGAACTATACTGACCGAGCGACCGCTGCTTGTCGGCGAAGTTAATGCCAAGTTTAGAGGATAGAGGGTGTCACGTGGTCAGCACAACGAATTCCCACGGCCATAGTTTCGGTTTTCTATACCTGAGCCACTATTTTCTTGAAATAGCTCCTCAATTATCCTCACGAGGCTGAGTGGACCCCGTTCCAGACCCACTACTTCTCAGAAAATCTGGTAACTCCGGGAATCGAACCCGGACCTCTGGATCTCTAACCAGGGCTCTGACAACTAGACCACAGAGACGGTCCTATTTACATCATTACGTGTGAAAAACGGAGAATATTTAATATCACTATTACATATTGATATATTACAAATATATTATATCAAAAGTAAAAATTGTGGTCTGTAAACTGATAACATCAAGTTACGAACCTCCGAACATTTCAGTATCCAAAACAGATATTCAGCTTTTTCCCTTTTAAAATTCAACGTATATTCAGCACCGGTTTAAACCTGATATAATGAACTTCTATTCCTACTGAAATAGTTTGATTCAGGAACTGTCATAGCTTGCACTTGCTTGCAACTGCGCCCACATGCATACGCCGCTGAACCCTATTTTGAGGCTGTTCAACCTATTAGTCTCTTTCGGCATTGTTCTGTCTAAGTTTCTATTTCCAAGGTGACACCTTTCGGAGAATTCTTGACAAAATAATTTTTTTGTTTCCTTCCTTGGCGTCTTTTATACAGCGTTTGATGGTTATATGGCTGATAAATGACGAATTGGAGAGGATTTTGAAGAAGCATTTCTCGCCTAATCAATGTCTTATCTCGGCATGTAGGTGTATGCGCAAAGGAAAACCGGAAAACACTGAAGCATGAGCAGTAAAAGCGAGGAGATCGTTGGAACATCTGATTAAAGTGAAAAACACGGGGATGAGAAATTGAGAATAAACTTCAAGAACAAAATAACAACGATAATATCAATTATAATAATGACAGAAATTTTTAGTAAACAACTCAACTTCCTATCACTAACGTTTTGAGAATACCAATGCTGGCTTTTTCCATCACAGTTAAAATTTATTAAATTGAGTGATCTCAATTTATCTTTTCTATAACCACGAAAGTAACAGACTTCTGGGACGTGAAGCCGTGTAGTCTGGTAGAAGTTTGCTGTCGTTGGAGGAAGTAAGTTACTACGAACATTTAGTTAAAGACATCAGATTTCATATCGGTACATCCAATAATACAGTAACCATCAAAGGATAAATTGCTTAAAGAGAGCTTATAAGGAAAGAAGTAGAGGATATTGAAATATTCTTTTGCGATGTGCGGTCTCAGTGAACAAAGAGCACTCGATGTACCGCCATATTGGCGTCTGCTTTCCTTTAACAATTTAAACATTGCAGGACAAACACAGTTCCTCATAGCAAACAGCTTCGGTTCACACTCTTGTACTGAAAACTGTGACTTCATTGTGTCTCAAATTCTGCAAGAGAAGAATTTTGTAGGACCGAGGAGCCAAACTACCGACAGTTACAAGCGACACTGTTTGGTTCTTGCTTTCCTCAACAACGTCACGTGAGTTGGAGAGGTTATAAGCGGTTATATAACATCTAATCACATGGAAATGTTACCGCGAATGGTAAGTACTGAAATTAGGAGGCTTTACTCAGTCACTCAGGGAGCCGAGCCCTTCTTGAGAAGCTGCCAATTGTGTAGCTACTCAAGAACTTCCCAGCATTTTATGGAACCCAAAGGTTCATTGCATTGTTCACAAGAGCCCTCCAGCGGTCTCAATTCACAGCCAGATCAATACAATCCATGCCATCCCGTTCTATCTCCCTCAGATCCATTTTAATATTGTCCACCGACCTACGCCTTCGTCTTCCCAGTAGTCTCCTTTCTTTCGGCTTTCCCACCAATATTTCTATGCATTCCTCCTCTTCCCCATTCCTGCTACATGCCCTGCCCATATTAGGAGGCCATTCCAAATGTTAAAGCGCTATTCCGACGCTCAACTGGAGAGATTGAGCTAAATAAATTTGTCCCTGAAGAGTTCTGGCTTCTGAGATATAACGCATTGTAGTCAGTTGCAAGTCAAGCGACGTTTCGGAGGAACATGTCACCTCCATCTTCAGGTTCAAAGAATAAGCTGAGCAAGAAACCAGAGTGAAAGCCTGTGGCAAGCTGGTCTCTTGTTCGGCTATTTCATCGAACCTGAAGATGGAGGTGACGTGTTCCTCCGAAAGATTTGTATTTAGACAGAAAATCACCGAATCCTGAGTAACAGTAAGTGGCTTCTGAGTCCAGATTCTAAGCTAGGATTTATATAACACGATATGAGAGTACTAACCAATTGACCCTGACTTTTATTTCTTTCGGTCTTAAGGTGAACCAGATGGAAATATGCACATTCTGACGGTCTCGTCATTTTGTTAAATTATCTAGAAAGAACAAATGTAAAATTAGAACAATGTAACGGTAGTAAGAGCAAATTCACTTATATTCGAATTAAATATATATTTAAACACATGTCGGCCTACAGATTTATGTGGAAAGACGTTTCGTTTAATTATTAACAACAATGAGAAACTTCAACAAACTTCGCTTCTGTTCCGAACACAAATGTTGACTTTTGAATATATTTCAACATGAGCTGCTAGGCAACGGCTCGGTAAACACACTTCCTAGGTAACACAGTCAACTATAGAACTTATGTTACTACAGTTTTGACATGCGCAGTGTAACTTTAACTGATAAAAGTCGATACCCATGACAACGAACCTCCAAAACACAATAACAGCAAAGAACGCGATAACTCTACTGTTGAAGGTTGTGAGCTCCATACGGTTCGAGCAGTACCTACATCAGAACTGGCCAACAGAAGACAGAAGAGGTCAGATCACAGAAGATGGAGTCGGAAGTCAGAAGTGAAAACTTTAGTTTATGTGTTGCTCGTAGTAACGAAGTGTTATAGTTACAGTAAGACAGTTGAAGATCCAATAAATCGATAAATCAAATCCGGAAGCCATCAATTACTTGTCGCTATACCACGATGCATGCCAATATAAATTCAGAAATATACCCGTAGCGTCCTTTCTGTTTAATTGCCTTGAAATCCAAAATGGCACTGCAAACAAAGTACGTGTTTCATCCTTCTTTACAAATTTACTCGAAACGCTCTTTCATTCGTAAGAAAATTTCGCGATGTATGCTCGAGACATGCATGGAAATGCATTGAGATCTTCATGAAAAGTAGTCGCTAGACTTGAGCTACCTAAATGAAATTTGACATATTTCAACAAATATTTGTGAAAGTTATAAATATCAAATATCATTGAAAAAATCCAGCTGCTATCGAATCGCTACATGCGGACAGAGAGACAGACAACGATTATAATAAGCCATGCAAGGATGAAGGTGCGTTTAGAAGTGGAGACGTGCAAGATATATATATAGCAAAAAGAAAAAATGTAAAGTTGTCCCTGTGCTTAACTAATTAAGCATTATATCATGAAGACGTATGTGGGAGTGGATGTATCTAGCAAGGAACTGGAATTGAGAGAAAGGGACAGGGGCGATTGTACCAAGCTTGTTCTGGAGGGATTCATTTGTCCATTCCCATTACAAGGGTTTGTTTAGGAGCTACCATTCATGTATGTATTACACAACCAAATACACTCAGTAAACTGCTGGAGCTTGTGTTCTGCATGGACAAACACTGAACGCCGAAGCCTGAAGCAGCATTTTGAACTTCCAGATATGCACAATATGTTAATGTATTGACGCATCGTAACACAAACATTTCTCATAGTCTAACGCATAGGGTCTGCAAGGTTTCGTTCCAATTTCAAATTCTAAGCGTGGCCGAGCCACGGGCCTCTTGCATTGCTGTCCTCGTGTGACCCAGAGTCGATTCAGCGTAAGAGAGGTTTGCAGCGGGCGCATAATCTAAGCGTCTTAAGCTTCAAACTTAACATCACGTCGTTAACAAATATACGGAGAGTAAATATAAAACATTACATAGATGTGAGTTGTTAGCATAAGGCTCCGACCAACTTAGCCTCAGAAATTTGTCTCTACGATCTAAAGGATAGATAGCATTTCACGTGGTGGTGATGAAAGAAACTTACAACAATGTCGAAATCTAAATGATTTTCTCAGTCCGTGACTATGTACTCCTGTGTTCAAGTTAGTATGACCGTAGAAAATCCCCACCTTGTATAACAAGCACACCATGAAAACGTCTAACTGCCATAAAGACAAAGCTCCATGCATGTTACACCTCGTCAATAGGAGTCGAGCAGTCCATTTCACGCTGCAATCGGTTTATACCAAGAGAAAGGGAGCGCAAAGCACATTGAGTAGGAGGCTGTGTGGGTCCCACAGCTGGTATGGGCGTGGTGAAGAGAAGAATTGTAACGCCTCTTCCGGGATATGAGTGGTATACTACGGCCACCGTTAGTCTTTTTACTGTTTGATTCATAAGGGGTATTCGTAAGAATAGAATGCCATGTGAATAAAAGAGCAAAGGGGGAAAAGTAACGTGGAAAGAAGAGCGAGAATAAGAAAATTAGGAGGGAAAAAGCAGAGTACGGTTAAATTAAAAGAAAATGTCTAATAAAATAAATGAGAGGAGGATAAGATTGGACATGTTAACAGGAAAAGGCGAAGGAAAAAATGTAAAGAGAAGGTAGGGAAAATATGAAGGCGGTGAGTAAAATTACCAGAATAAAGATACTCACGTGAAATAAAAAGAAGAGCAGTAGATTAGGAAATAAGAAGAGAGGATCTAGAGGAATGGGTACAAGAGAAATAAAAAGGAATGTGAAGATTTAGGTAGTGTACTTACGTTTTATTAGTTGTGTTTTCAGGGTTAATTGTGCGTGGGCCGACGTCAGCACCTGGCCGTAGGGTACAGCACTGCGCAAGGGAAATGAAGCATGTTTTGAAGCTGAAACTTTCTATCCTGCGGAAATTTATCTACAGGAAGTATCTTCTCTTCATTTAAGATTGCATCATAAATGTCATATTGCCACTCGAAATTCATGTTTTTTTTCTTATTTAAATAAAATATTTACTACTTTAAACATTACACTTCTGTATAAGGTAAGGTTAAGGTTGAAGAATGAAGTATTCTGGAATGTGGCGACGTGTATATCTTGTGTGAACCGACGTTTCGGAAGAACGTATTGTCTCCATCTCCAGGGCGGAAAAATCCGCGAGAGAGGAACCGGCTTAAGCAGGTGTATGCAGATGTATGTCGGCCGTTCTTCGCTCGCGGATTTTTTCCACCCTGAAGATGGAGGCAATACGTTCCTCCGAAACGTCGGTTTACACAATATCTACACGGCGCCACATCTCAGAAGACGGCAATCTTCATAGTCACTGCCTTGAAAACCTCAAATCTTACATAAGGTTAATGTTGTTCGTGTGCGGCAGTTAGGCACAGCATGAAGGCATGGAGAAAGCAGAGTTATATCTCTACGAGTTATTACCCTAATCAATAGATGGGCGCTTCACTGCCGAGGCAAGATGTCACGGTATTCATTGAGCAGGAGATCGGGTAGGCCAAGAGCAGTTCTGGACGCTGGGGACAACTGAAAAAATATTTTCCCTGCCAACAATTGAAAACCGAATCCATTTTTTGGCTTAGTCACGGTATGTATCCTCCACACCGACCCTTATTCTTCTACATTTGACTATTTTTTAATTATAGAGACATTAACGTTAATTTAAGTTACTTTACAATTGAATATAAATTTCAGTTTTATGTTAAGTATTTTACTTTACGAGGAAAATTGGGTTTATATTAATATTACGTCTCACTGTGCTGCAGTCTATAGCCACATCAAGTTGGTTACTCGCTCGCGGATTTTTCCACCCTGAAGATGGAGGCGATACGTTCCTCCAAAACGTCGGTTCACGCAAGATGTACACAGTTCCACATCCCAGAATCCGGAATTCTTCAACCTGACAATCTGTCAGCAAAGGTCCCATTAAATTAATCCTAAATATATTCACTTACTGTCCTACACATCCATAGTTTATAACTCTTAAGTGAAGGAAATCTCTTCCTGGTAGCAGTACAATATTTGTACCACTTTTGCTCTCATATTTTGGGCCGAAGCCGTTTTAATGCACACAGCAGAATAGTACCATTACAGAAACCATCTCTCGTAACATATGACCCGGAACATAGACTTCACATTTTTCTCGAGGCATAATGGCGCACTGCAGTAACCTGATCATGCAGCCCTCTTCTGGCTGCAAGTCGACCGCCTGCAACATTTAGTTTAGACTATACGACATACAAGGGAGTCAGAGTAGTTGCCGAGACCACACGGCGATCCAGCGCTGCGAGCAACTGTCCAGAGCTCCTATTCATTTTAAGATGCATATAACAACGCTGTCTGTTTTCTTTATTGCTAGTGGGGTGGGACTAGGTCCCTTGTACTGCGGCCACTTCTGGTCTGTTGTACCAGCCCCAGATGATAGGTGAGGGTGATTGTGGAGCAATTGGTGGAATGAAGACTGGCAGGGGAAACCGAAGTACTTGGAGAAAACCTGCCCCAGCGCCCTTTTGTCCACCACAAATCCCCCTTGACCAGACCCGCGATCGAACCCGGGCCGCCGCGGTAGGAAGCCAGCGACTAACCGCTTGAGCTATGGCGCGGCCACGCTGTCTGGTTACTCAATACAGTATTGAGTGCTGAAATGATTAGTGAATAATTAATTTGAAAAAAAAAAGTGGAAGTGGTTGTGTAGCAATCAAGTGAAGATAAATTTATGAATATAATATCTCCAGAAACTTATCAGTTTCGGAAATCAAGGAATGTTTAAGAACGGAAGCTTTCACTGTGTACTCTCAAGCACCTCTGAAAGCGAGGTAGAATTTATGTTCACTTAGGGCGGAAAGAAAACAACATTTTATCGAAAAGAAGCTTCGGAACACATAAACATATGCCTACAAGTTCCTCTCGAAGTGTAGGAGTTGTCCAGAGGCTCAGAACTTTGTGAAAGCTTAACTTCCTGCATGTGATTAGGGAAAGAGGTATATAACATTGTATTAAAACGAACTTGCGAAATAAGTAAACACGCTAGTATATATGAACCTGCAAGAGAAATAGAGAAACCGAGAACTTTGTGAGTCTCTAACCTCCGATATGTAATTAGGGTAAGAGGTAGATACACTTTTATCGAAGAGACCAGCTTCCAACTTGCTGGCATTTTGTGACACTGGTAGAAGGCGAATGAACAAGATGCGGGATAACAATTACGATAAGAATGTTGCGAGAGAGAGTATGCCCACAACATGGTGATGGCATTCCTTGAACTCAACACGCCGAGAGGTGGCTTATTAAAACTACAGTTGCTACGGTACATGCCCGCAAGGGGCCAAGTCTTGTTAACAGAGCCCGTAGGAAAAGGATGGTTTTACTGCAGAATAGACATAACGCAGAACTTCTATCGATCGGAACTTTGATGCAGTTTTAGTATAAAACTCTTTTAACTTTAAGTATGCTTAAGCACAGTTAATGCTACAGATATTAACTGATTTCCTTTCTATGAGAAAGTTTATTTCAGCCACAAGAGACCTGTAAGCATTTATGCTCACATACAGGTTACACTCAGTTACACGTGTGTCAAACTTCATAACGCTAACGCTAGTAAGTCTAAATTTTATAAAATTAAGCTCCGTAAGATAGAAGCCATATCGTCTCCTTCAAGTAAATAATTTTATTTTGGAACTTCTTGGGATTTAGGATACTGTTTATTGCCAGAGAAAAAAAATCCATGCTTTCAGGTGCCTGTAATTTTAAATGCAAAAATATTAGTCACGCCCATCTTACTCTGATGTATCAAAGCTCCACCATAATTGCCACTAAAATTTTTGTAAACTCTTAATCTTGTTAGTTTTCCTTTGTCTTTGATATAAGATGAGACATCTTCTCAGTTGTAGTGTTGCGTGTATTGTGTCATATTTTTGTATTGTATTGACATATACGAGATACCTCAGTCGTTAAGGCTAATAGGTTACGGAATGGACGACCGGGATTCGATTCCTGTCAGCGGCAAGAAATTTCTCTTTTCTTCATAGCGTCCAGACCGGCTCTGGGGCCCATCCACATTCCTACCCAATGGGTACAGGGAATATCTATACATACACACATACACACACACCACACACACATATATATATATATATAAATTGCCTATAGAGGTGCTACGTGACATGTCCTCTGGAATAATGGAATAAATAAAATGGCAGAGGCCTGAAAGTAACGACTCACCTCCATCTAGGTCAAGAATGGTAGAGCTACACCTTCACTCCTCCGTATGTCTACATAGAATAGTGCTTTATTACATAATTAAATACAGGTATAAATGTACCTACACGTGTATTGTGATAACTTCAAGTAGCTCTTTAAGCACTTAGACTTCTACTACGTCTGTATGTTGAAGCCAATCACCCTCAGGACGAAATTCAGTTGTTAAGAGGAAGGCTGTACTTGAAGAAGGAAGGAATGCTTGTCTGCGGGAGAGACAATTTGCTTAGACCGTCTCCAGTCGCAAATTAGAAAGAGATCTACACTTAGTACACACGGCAAGAATTTGGTCTCAACATAATTAAAAATAAAGCTATCAGTCATAAGTAACAAATCATTCTTTCAAGTTTCGAATTTTACAAGCAAAATTCAGTAATAATAGAAACTTCTGCGAATACTTAACTTTCCGAGCAGATATTTTTTTCCCTCACCCCCCTTGGCAAGAACAATTGTCATTGCTTACGAACATCTTTACTGTCGCGTGTAGGGGGGGTACGCGTGACGAAAATAACGGGTTCTAGTTCGGATGATTGGATTTATTAGCACTTGGGTTACACTCACTCTCTTATTTACAATTAACCAGCGCTCTCGCACTTTCCAGTCTACAGTTGCACCTGCACTGGGATTCTCAGTTTCCAGTAGTCGTCTCCTAGCAACGGATTTCAACACAGAAACTGGCGCTTCAAATCACTCCAGATTTCACTGCACTACAGAACACATAAAGTCTTCAACGTCCATCAACACTTCACAGCTGAATTCTCAAAACTCCTTTTGATAACGGTTCCGTTTCTTGACTAACGGGTTCTCGGTTATGACTAGCTACGACTCGTAACTGCCCTGAACTGACCTTGCATTTGAATCCGCCTTTCCTATCAGCGCTCTGCACAGAGGCCATTGGTTTCAAAAGAACACTCTGCCTTTAGAATTTGTCAGATTAGATCATATTCATAATTTCGCTGGTGGTTCTGTATGGGTGTGAAACTTGGTCTCTGACATTAAAGGAGGAATATAGACTAAAGGTGCTTGAAACAGGGTGTTGAGAATATTTGGACCGAAGAGAGATGAAGTGACAGGAGGTTGGAGAAAACTGCATAATGAGATGCTTCATAACTTGTACTCTTCTCCAAGTGTAATTAGAATGATCAAGTCAAGGAAGATGAGGTTGGCAGGGCATGTAGCACGAATGTAGGAGAAAAGTAATGCATATAAGATATTGGTGGGAAAGCCGGAAGGAAAGAGACCACTGGGAAGACAAAGGCATATGTTGGTTGACAATATTAAAATGGATCTTAGAGGGATAGGGTTGTATTGATTGGATTTATTTGGCTCAGGATAGGTACCAGTGGAGGGCTCTTGTGAAAACGGTAATGAATCTTCGGGTTCCATAAAATGCTGGGAAATTCTTGAGTGGCTGCACAATTGGCAGCTTCTCAAGAAGGGCTCGGCTCCATGAGTAAGATCATATTCATGGAATTAAATGTAAGCAGTTCATCCTACGCCTAATAATAATGACTTATTTATATTGTAACATGACGCCTGAAAGCCGGAATAATATAACGAACAAAGGATTGATTGAAGCCATGGTCTTCAGAACATTTTATAAGGATCGACTCCCTATACCAAAATGAACGTTTAAGCGTCAACATTAAAGTAATCCTACGTAAGGCACTAAGTAGACCAGTAATGACTTATACTTTCCCTGCTTAGGAATTTGCGCCTACAAAATAAGATTCTCAACACCACTGGTAATTTTCCAAGGAGCACACTGGTCCCTGATTTTCAGACGGCTTTCAAATTTTCGTATGTATAGGATTATATAACAAAATATTAAAAGCAACAAGCAGAAGTCATATAAAATCATAAGAATGCGTATGTTCGCAACATAAGCAAAGGCGAAACCAGAAATAGGAAATATAAGAGTTTTAAAATTGGCGGTGGTCAAACTTACGATCATCCAAGAGACTAAACTGTCTTTGTAACATAAGTAAGATAGACATGATCTGCTTTGCAAAGTCTTGACTGAGAGACGATTTTCCAATAACATGCTATACGTATGTGCGATACGTACACTTGACAAAGGAGAAATGTATTCACAGGAGACAAACCCATCCTCTTGTCAGAGAAGATGATACATAAGGACTATGAACGCAAGGTTTCAGTTGCAAAACTGTGGTCGTGAATCTCAAAGGGGCTTCGCGCCAAGACGAACTGATTGGCGGTAAACCGACAATCGGAAAGTAACACTGACTCTGACTCTGCTCTGAGTTAGTCGTGAGTCAGAGGTCAGCGGTTAGCATGCAGTCTTGAGTTGTATTGTTAGACACCGCTACGAAGCAACGACTAGTGGAAACATTGAGGATTTAATGGAGCAAGTAGGCTTGCAGTCATGATTTTTAAAGTGTATAGGTTAGTTAAAATGTTAAAGTTACCTGTTTGTAGTTACTAGACATAAGCATTTAATAAATTAAATTATCAATCCAAACACTTTGTCCAGTGACAATATAATGTTCACTATTGTCACCTCCAAGACCACAATTTGGACTTCATTAATATATAAATCTGAACTTTCACGTCTGTGTGTACTATAGAACCATAGACGAAATTAAGCGGAATGAGAACGCTATTTATTCTGCATGCTGCAGTAACAACAGCAAAATGCTTTTATAGAGTTTCTATAACGAATGAGGAACGGCATCAACTTCCCACGGCTCTAAACAACGGAGTCAGTGGCCGCACAAAGTGATTTCAAAGTTGAATTAAACGTATAACGACATGCGGCAGGACGCCTTCCACTCTTGCACTGACATCACATAAATGTCGAAAATAAATTATAAAATAATAGCCATATTCATAATTAACTTCTAATATGTATGGTACGTCACAGTATTTTCTTGCTAAATTCACATATCCATTGAAGTCAAAAGCATTTATTTTTTGTAATGATATTTATAGATAAAAACAAAATTATTCTTTTATATTTTCAGATTCGAGACAATTTGAAATTAATTTATGATATTAGCTGACTAAAGGAATGGGTAATCCATCGCTTGCAACAAGGAATGACGCATCACATAGGGCTATATTAAAATTAATTCATTTGCTGATTTTTAGCCCTGCTTGAACTCCATTCTTATAGTATGTAACGTTGAGTGAAATTTAATGTTACATGTACATCCATTGCTAGGCAACGAGTTGGTAAACGACATCCCGCGAACATAAATTCTTGGTAAATAGTCCGTTGTTAGGTTACGCAACAATAGAGGAAGTTGTGTTTCCTATGTTGTCCATTCCAAGTAACAGTAGAACGACGGTGTTATGTAATCCGTTTCTAAGCAACAGAAATGTAAACACGTCACAGTAATAGGTATGCTCCGTCGGGTCTCAATTGCTTAAAAATTTCCCAGTATTTATGGGACGTGAAATTTAAGTACAACGTTCGCAAGAGCCAAATAGTGGTTCCTGTTGTCAACAAATTGATTTAGTCCATACCACTTCATCCTTTTCCATTAAGAATTGTTTGATATTATCCACCTTTCAAAACGTGGGTCTTCACGTGGTAACGAACATGATCTTCATTGAGGAATATATTGTAACGGATTTCATCAACGCGTTACCAGGTAACAGCTCTGTCAACACGGTCCAACACGTAACAATAGAGGAAGCTGTGTTTTCTCTAGATCCGACTGACGTGCCAATAGACTGGCTGGATAACGATCATGTGATATGTGTTCACTGTAGATCCATGTCCGTTCCTCGGCTGTATAAGTAAGAGTGACAGAATTCATTCAAAGCAGTTACGAGTGAGTAGCAGCGGCAGAAGCACTCGAACAAGCAAGCAGTGTTAAGCTCGAGGCGTAGAGAAGAGTACAAAAGTCAGCCTGTGAGGACTTCACGTGTGATTTGAAGACATCATATGTGCTGTAGCACACTGATGTTGGAAGTGTGTGATTTGGGGAGACTTTTATAGTTCCTGTTATATATCCTGGAAGACTAGTGTAAATGGTCTGAAGAGCGTAGGGTGGAGTGCTTTGTAGTGTGAAAATCAGTAACTGCGTTTGTAGTTACGGCCTGTAAGTGGTCAATAAATGGAATTATCAACCCGAACCCCATCTACAGTCACTGTGACATGTGAAAATATACTCAATTTGTCAATATTTTTCTGATTCTATAGAGCCCATATACACGTATTCAATCGTGTCTTCCCAGTGTGTTTCATATTCCGTCTATTTAATCCTTTTAACATAATAACCCTGACAATACATGGGGAATTAGATTTTATAAATTATTTTGTTCACTAACATTAAATAAATAATAATCTATTATAACTGCGAATATCACAATTCGATTTGAGAATTTCGTTTAGGAAAAATGCAACAACATTGAAAGGCATAAGAAAAACTGAGATTTTCGTACTAACAATATGAAAGCTTAATCATAATTTTAACTCCTCTACGGGCCATAATTTTCTATAATATCTACTGAATCGATTTTGTCACTTGAGCTAGTGGTCTTCATGAGGCTTATGATTGCATTTGGAGTTCTCAGTTAAGTACTTACCTACATGGCTAACTACTGCAGATATTAAGTGGAAAGAATTTACTCAGAATCACTGATTTTCGATAGATGGTAATTGTTACATTTATTTTTATTGCTATCGCTTTTGTCTAAATAATATGAGTTGCCTTAATTTTTCTTTCGTTTGTGTGTATGTGTTTGTTCCCTTTCTTCTGGTCATGCTTAATTTATACTTGGCCTTTTGGCTGCTACCTAAGAAGGTAAATAAATAGTGAACTTAGAGGAATCAATTACGATACTCTGTTATATTTACGGTTCTTATAAAGCATCTACTATGCAATAGAATATCTTGCATGTGTATACCCGTCTCCCTTCTCTGTACTATATTTATTCTCCCTCTTTTCATTGTGTTTGTGGTAAATTTGTAACTGGTTACTGTAGCTATAGCTTTAGCAACTGAAACTAAGAATTTCACTGTAATATTATACTTATTATCAATATTATTAATAACTATATAGCGAAATATATTTCCCCTTCCAGCTCTTTATTTCCCAGATCCATTACGCCATGAGGGATGAGCATCAGAGGGATTGACATGACAATTGCTGAGCCGCCAGTATGGTACCTGACCCTACTCTGACTCTCTCTCTCTCTTGCCTTGGATCGTGGTCCCCATATCACAGTAGCTGTCAGCGGCTGTAATTAACATAACCCCACATACATCGACCCCGAGGCAAAATTAGAAATTGGGATGAAATGGAGGCTAGCTGTTCGATCAACTCATGGAAGGCAAGTCCGCTATAAAATGCCTGGTTTTTAGTCTAACTTTAAATATTTTCCGATAGTGAATACCTAATCCTGGTCTAGTTCCGAATAGAGACCAGTCGCAGGTTCACTGAACAAGGTAATAATCGTTCGTGTCAAATAAAATTGTCGGAACTTAATAAGTAGGTCAGTATCTACTTACTTCTCAAGGACTTCGCTCCATGGATGTGGTTAGTCAACACCTTCTTATGTCTAGCGATATATTTCCAACGGTAAACTTTGTAACTTTTAAATTAATTATTTAAATGTGTCCGCTTTTGTTTTTAAAGAATATAACTTTACTTAAAAAGCGGTTATCGATTTTCATTTTGTTTCCAGTCAGCCTTCATTTTGTTACTGTCACTACCAGACTCTATGCAACATTTAACATTGGTATGACGGGCAGTCCTTATAATGCTGCTTATAGACGCTTGGTTATTTAAAATTTTAACTTAATTATCTCCCTTTTTCAAGAAAGGAACATAAATTACAAATGATTGTTAACAAGAACGCCGATCATGGTGGCCGCGCGGTCTATGGTATGAACTGTCTTCGCTCGTTCGAACGCTGGAATCTTGGGTTTGAATCCCACTCAAGACATAGATATCTGTGTGTGTATGTGTGTTAATTCGGTGTTTGTGTTGTCGTGTATGTAGGTACGACGCGTTGATAACTCGTCCAAAGATTCCTACCGTCTGTGTAAAGATGAGTATGAAACTGGAGAAGACATCAGGGCACAACAAAGGGCTGTAGAGTAGTTGATGAATGAATGAATGAAAATAATAAGAGGAACTATCTGGTAAACATTACGATCCAATATAAATTAATATTTGAGAAGTTTGGGATACTAATAATAAAGAGATTCTTTATCTCTGTAGGTAATCCACTTTTGGTAGAATAATGGGGAGTATATGGTTTCAATAGATTGGGTTTCTTTAACTGGTTTTGGAAGATAAAAATATGTCGATAAAGGAGAAAAATGGAGATTCACATCAGAAAGTGATGACAGCAAGCATCCCTATGTATTTGAATTTTTCTAAGTGACGGAAAGGGTATTCTTCTGTTCTGTCTGCGTCAGTCCTAACAAAAAGAAGCTCCCCATATTTCGTCTTACCCTTCATATCATAATCTGATTCGCTACAGAATATCTTCAATGGATCTCCTAGGTATTGTAGCCAATTAGATGACTATTCAAATGGACTGTCCATTATTAAAAGAATATTATTTGTTTTTTAATGACCTGCTATCCATGGACCTCAGTACCATACATGTAATGCTTTTCAATAGACGGCCAGTAATAACTTCAATTAATATAGTAATTAAACCTATACGCTCTTTGCATAAAATGAATTTGAATGGGATAAGTTCTGCCCCGGTCCATTTGCATTTTTATACCACTGAAACTACGGATTGCATTTTCACATTCAATACCAGTGTCCACACTACAAGAGTATGGGCGAGTAGAATTCAAATTAACACTTACATTATTAACATGAAATTCAAATGGAACTTAGCAGATGTTCCTAAACAAGGCTCGTCGAAAAGTATAAATTAAAATATGACCTTAGCTACTGGATACGGGCTGGACGGCCGAGGGGTTTGAGTTCGAGTCACGGTAGGGGCCAGGTTTTTCTACTAGCCACGTCGTCCAGACCGGTTCTGGGGCCCACGCAGTCTAGTAACCAATGCGTAATTTCGGCTCTTTTCCCGAGGGTAATGCGGCCGGGTCGTGAAGCTGAACATTTATCTCCAACTAGTGCCGAGGTCAAGAATACTTGGATTTATACATTCATTCCTTTATAAGTCTTCATGGCGTAGTGTTTAATTAGTTAAGCACAGGGACAATTTTACCTTTTTTATATAATTCTATATATAAACAATNTAGTCTCTTTCCAAAACCAGAGATACCATGTATGCGAGATGTTTCATTTGAAGGAGAAAGCTCTAGATCGCATCAAGTGGAGGAACTGTTTTGGAAGAGACTGTGGACCTGTCGTCTTGACAGATTACTGATGAATGAATGAATATAAAAAAGTTTTGTAAAATTGAAAATTAGCACTATCATTAAGCAATTTCAGGTTACCATAGCAACGAATTACCGATCGTTAACACATTATATGAACGCAAATTGTACAGCACATCAGGTTCGAGAGAGCAGTATTTGACTTCAGTGCATCGTGTCTATTCTGTGAATATTGATGACATTTATTGTCAGTACATTAAGTGAAGTTTACTATATAAAGGATAAGGTTTACGATTGTTGTTTGTGTGTGTTATTAATAAAAGATGGCGTTAAACTTTGGCCTCGACGTATAATTCGATAATATGTAGGATTTGGAAAGCACAAGGGAGAAGACCGAGGAATTTAATAATATGAAAACGCTAGTAATAAATAATGACACTCCTCACTGAATTCTAAAAGGGCCTTACACAAGTATATACTATACATAGTGTCACGTGCAGGGTGGTACGCGCGACGAAATGACGGGTTACAGTTCGAACGATTGGATTTATTGGCACTTCGCTTACACTCTCTCTCTTAATTACCCTTAAATACAGCGCTATCGTTGTGACGCTGTTGATGTGTGACGTCACAGCGCGCGCTTTGCATAGCAACAGTCCGTTCGCGGACATAGAAAACACTATTCCTGTACTACTAGCCGCGTGTGTGTTGCAGGCGTTGTCTAGCAACGGATCTACGCGCCACAAAATACATATACGTACAGTGGGAGATGATTGTGATTCAATTTATGAATATATTATGTCATTCTCGCCCTGTTTCCAAGGCAACGTAATTTTCACGCATTCTTTTCTACGTCAGAATCTGCGATATCTGAAGGATAAAGATGCATCTTAATCACTGTTTCAATGAAAATAAGACGGAAGGAGAAACAGAGGTAGAAAACTGGTAAAGGAAATGAAGAGCATGATATAAGATAGAGAAATTATTCATCGCAAGATTTAAACAAGATTTTCCTATTTGTAATATGTATGTATTTGTATATCCTTCAAAAATCTGATTTTGCGCAGTATAAACAACAGACTGTAGACCTTCATGTCAGTCCGTACTAAAACCTGAACTGAGATCTAGCATTTATTTCGCCCGGAGCATGAATTGCGAACACAATTTTCAATCTGTTGACTTCCGTTCAACGATGTTGCAGAGAGAGTCGTATCTAGTGGACAAATTAAACCATCGTTAAGGTGAATAAACACTATGGGATTTGTGGTGTTCGTAGCAGGCATTCGGAATAAAATATCTAAAACTTTAAGTGGAATATCATAATGGAAATATCCACTTTGAAGACGCAAGCCTAAATTCGATATTAATATTCAGATGGATCTTAAAGAAATTAGATTTAGGGATGTGTATATATGTCACTGTTTCGTGATAGGGCAGAGTAGCGGGCTTTTGTGGAAGCTTTACTGAACCTCTTGACTCAAAGAGAAGAGGCACATTTTTTAACAGAACCCTTATCCATAAAATGAAGATACTATACATTATCATTAATATGAAATAAAAATACGACCAATGAGGTATTCTAAATTGCAAAGAATATATTTAAAAAACGTGTAATTCAGTATGGAGTTTAATCTGCCACTCTTAATAGCTCCACAGATGGCTTAAAATGTGAATTAGCCAGCAGCCGTCCAGACTCCTCGAGAATTCAGTAAGAGAAACTAATATTCTAGTGTGATGAGGACGCCGCATAAATGTGGGCTGCATTACCGACGTCTTCCTGATCCTTACCGTCTCCGTTTCCAAGAAAATGGCTTCTGCTTATGTTAACAAGACCTGCACTATCCGCTGCTGGTGGGGACTGCTTCATTTGGTAGTCAGATAATAGCCAAAAGAAATTGGAACACAAATAAAACTTTAAGGTGCCGACATATTTCTTAGGGCGGATGTAATACAGTGCGTTCAGTTAAGGAGGAAACTTGGCAACACCGCTGACCCGGCCCAACATTCCTCACAGAATGCTACTGTAACTGCAGATAGCAGAATGAGTCATTAGCGCTGACAAACTCGCGCCGTTACAGTTAGAGTTATAGCAGCAATCTGTGGGGAATATTGGGCCCCGGTCAACGGTGTTGCCAAGTTTCCTCCTTGATATAACACCCTTTATAAGTAGCATAAATGTGTAAGCGAGGAACTTATGCGCCGATTAAAAAGGAAGAATGATAAATAAAAGTGAAAAGAAAAAGTGGGAGAATTATGTACAATTTTGACAGTACTGTATATCTCAGTTTTAGAGAGATACAGTCAAATATCTCCCAGAGCCATTAGGAAGTAAAGTGCGGTCATGAGTTCCGTGGGGCTCGTAACTAAGAATCACTGCACTGTCGAGGACCAACAACAATTTAGCAGTCAGTCAGGAGATGAATGAAACAGTGATCTGAATGCTCCCAGAGATGTCAAATTTTAATATATGACCATGAGTCCACTGGAACTCGAAATCAAGAATCACTGTGCTGACGAGGACCAGCATCAATTAAGCACTCAGTCAGTGAAATAGCGGGGTCCACGTTAGCAACGTATTACCGCGAAAGCCTGTTATCAACTAAGGAAGTATTGCGGTTGATTTTGAGGTTCATTCAGTTGCATTAGTTAGTCTGTCAGACACTACATCAAATATACCGAAGTTGACGAACAGATCACACAACAATAATGGCTGCCGAGATACGTTTCTCTCTTGGCCTTAACACCCAACTAAAATTTCATTGACTGAAAATTGGCAATCGCTTTTTCCCGCTTTACTTCTAAACCCGTTATCAGAGAGTCTTCTGCAAGTGGAAAAATCCAATCGCCGTTCCAATAAAATCGATTTAGAAGAAAGAGTCCTTTATAGCCGCTAACAACATCGACTTGGAGCCGAAGTTTCATGAAAAGCGAATATGTAGAATTACATTGGAATTTTCTTTCTTTCAGGGTATAAAAGGTAAATTTGTCTCTGTAACTGAAATTAACGACCGTGGGGATCCGTTGCCTGACGACGCGACACCCTCTATCCGCTAACGTTGACACTAACTTCGCCGACAAGCGGCTGTCGCTCGGTCGGTATACTTCGCTTGCGGACTAAGAACAAAGAGTTTTTGTTTTTTTAATTACGCACTATGATATGAAGACGCACGGAGGGCTGGAACTTGGCACTAGTTAGAGGTCAGTATTCAGCTTCATGCTCCGGCCGCATTATCCCCAGGGAAAGAGCCTCAGATACCCATTGGATAGGAGGCTGGGTGGACCACAGAGCCGGTCTGTAAAAATGAAGAGAGAAATCTTGCTCCTAACAGGACTCGAACTCCGACCCCTCGGTCGTCCAGCTTGTAGCCAGTCGCTATACCCACTGCGCTATACCGGCTCCTTTAGGTTGTATTCACACATAGCGGGCGCCTTACTTTATGAATTTTACCCTTAAAATCTTTCTACGCTTCTGAACTGTTACGAAATATTTGACTACACTTGTCAAGAACAGTTGTTATGTAACTTGTATGCCTATATTCTACAGTTATGGTTTCCTTTATAAGTATGGCTGTGTTGTAACGGTATATCAGCGTATTTCAAAACTTTATTAGATTTCGTGCGTGTGTACGAAATATATGAGCATATATGTTCTTATACTTTCATTACCTCCATGAATAGAACCCAGAATTCCTTGGTCCGCTAGATCATACGTCTGTCTATAAATATTTTGTACAACTTACAATTACACTGCACCACTGCAAGAAGTCTTGTGCACAAGACGGCTAGTAACGAACTGCTCGCGCTACCTACAGTGCCACGAAGTGACACTGCCGATCGAGGCCGAACAAGGAAGAAGAAATACCGCGCAGTACACGGTCCAGAATTAGTAAAATTGTGAATAATATTAATATTACCGTAATATGGAATATCAATATATTTTAAACACAATCTTAATTAATGAATTTGAAATCTATGAACAAGTATTTTTTTACCAGTACTCATTGGAAAATTAGTTCAATTGGCCCATTTCTGCACAATTCTTTCGCTGGCCGGATGTGACGCGCGGACCGTAGTTTGGAGACCCTTGTTGTAACAGATCATCATCACCGCCGGTGTCGTACTTATTACCATTTTTGTATTAAAGGCAACTTGTGTCCAGTTTTGCTCTAACTGTTCCGAGAAGTGGTAGCGAGGAATGTTGATAGGGCTACCGGAACTTTAGTCCATCCTACGACGGCCGGCTTGTAAATTTATCTCCATTTTTGGGACGACATATCTGTGTGAACAAACTTTTTTCCAAATGAAGTACATCAAGTCGAAATACAGAGCAAATTTATCCGATGAATTTTAAAGTCGCTACTTGTGATTAGCGTTTCAAAATTTAAACCTCAATTTAATCAGATTTTAAGAATGCAAAAAGAGTTCCATCATTCACATTAATTGTTTTATTATAATTTGTCATGAAAATATGAGCATTTTCTGCTATTGTCCTCATTAATATATGATAATTTATTCTCACGTACTTTGTATTTAGTTTATGAAATTCTGTGCTTTCAATAAAACTCATATACCTAGAGTTATTCATTTCTCATTTTATCCGGCCCGTTGAAAGTGCTGAATTACCTACTGTGGCCCGCGTTTCGAAAAGTTTGGAGACCCATGATCTAAGCAATCGGCTCAAATATGGCGGTAAGGTTGTCAGCCTTATGCGCCGGCCGAGCTTTGCTCCCCAGAAAAATTATTTAATTAATTCCTGGTACTCATTTCTGTTAGAGGCTGCTATATGGAATTTTCTGACATGCAGTGAAGAAAACAGCAAAAAATCTCTCATAACAACATACGTCAAATTCTATTCTCAGAATTATATTATTATATCTGGTGCAACTCCAAGTCTAAAATTTCAATGAAATGGCTCTGCAAATCCTCTTTCTGGAGGTCTCCGATTTTTGTTTCTGACCCTATTAATTTTCTTGAGGGGATACATTCTGAATTGTCTGGGGTTCGATTCCCGGAAATGCTAAGTGATTTATATCTCCTCCAAGGTGTCCATATCAGCTCTGGGGCCCACCCAGCCTCCTATGTACCATATACCGGGGGCTCTTTCCCAGGGACTAAAGTGGAGATTTCGTGAAGCTGACCACTCACTTCCACCTAATGTTGGAGTCAAGAATGATGGAGCTATACCTCCACTCTCCCATATATCTTTGTAGCATACTGTTTAATTAATTAGGCAGAGGGACAATTTTACCTTCATACCTTACCTATTGATCTACTGTTAAGAATCTTTCGTGATTTTTTCTTAGATTAGACCAGAAACCGCTTAGCAATGCCTGAAAATTGGCAATTACTTCTTCATATTACATATCTCCAAGTTAATAATTATTCTTCCAATCGACATTGATCAGTACAGTTGGGAAAGTGTCATTAAACGAACTGAGATAAGATTTGCGTGAAGGTTAGCTCTGCTGGTATGATCTGAATTATTAATGATTCGGGTTGTAAAGGAATATTATAATTAGAATAAAATTTCTCAGTCTTGCATCCACAGGTTACTTCAAACGTAGTAGCAACAGCAATACCGACATTTCTGCTGTGTGGAATTTCTGCAGTAGAGGAAGGCAAGCTGCGAACAAATCTACAATATCTACAACTTCATATTTCCGGTCGCTCCAGCAGACGGCTACAGAAAAATATAATTTACTGTTTCAAGTAGACAACTTCCATTTCCGAACCAGACGACGACACAAAAAATGAGGCAGTAAAAGAATATTATGTAATAAGGTTCATAACCTTATTGATGGAACACGAGGGACTAAACCTTACGGAACCGCACAGGAAATTCAATGCAATCAACATCCCCCCGTGCAACACAATGCAGCTTATACTTTGTCTACTGTAACCCTAAAAGAAGCGAATATCACTGCTCTTGGCTGGGGAGTTCGTATCTACGTTGAATATGTGCCTAGAGCAGGAAAATATATTTCGAAATACTGCAAATGCGAATAACTGTAGATTTTGAAGAAAGCAGTCTTCTGGGATTTGGCATCGTGTATATGTGGTGTTAACCGCCGTTTCGGAGGAACGTATCGCATCCATCTTCAGGGTAGAAGGAAAAATATAAGAAATCCCAAGCGAAGAGACCGTGAGAACCGGTAAAAGCAGACAGCTTTCTTCATAGTCACCGCAGTAAAAGCCTCAAATCTTACAACTATAGATTTCTCCATACTTTTCATGGGTAACATTAGACGCACCTCAGAAGTTATTCTGACCTGTTAGTCAGTTTACTTTGCTTGGTACGGTTACATGTGGATATCTCTCCATATCTGGAAACTAATTTGTATTTTAGTGCCGTCCATACTTATGTTAGACAGAGCAATAGACCACTAGATTCTGATAGAGAAAAGCCTCTCTTTTAACGCCACAGAAATAGAAGACGACTTTAAAGAGTGCTAACTTACTTACTTACTTACTTACTTACTTACTTACTTACTTACTTACTTACTTACTTACTTACTTACTCTTGGAGCTGGGCCTTTCTTGAGGAGCCGTCAATTCTGCAGCT
>NW_019719366.1:84646-104806 GCF_002891405.2 Cryptotermes secundus | reverse complement strand
ACTTTCTAAATTACGTTCAATGTCCATATCAGAGAAATTCAGGAATGAAAATGACGTTACATACGAGGTTGATGCATTTGTGCATGTCGTACTAAGCAAGGTATAAAAACAGTTGCTTTATGAGGAATTAGTTCGTACCATTGAATATTTGACGCAATAGACAAGGTGTCGCAGAAACCGATGTTGCTATAACCAAGTTTTACTGTATTTAGCGACAGAGGCTAGAGATACAATACAAAATTTACTTGAAGAACATAGATTTCTACCTCACGAATCAAATAGCTTCAGCTTGATCAATGAATGTCAATTATTAAAAAACGTGAAAGATAACCAAAATTGATGTAAAACATGGAAAAAATGACGAAAAATGACGTAAAAACTTGTTAAAATGACCTAAAACTTAAAACATACAAAATATGACAAAGAATGCACAATAAAATTCACATTTTTATAACCAGAGGTTCATAATCGGGGCTTTAGTACTTAAAAGTAACGTTTACTACATAAAGTAAAAAAAGATGACATGTCATCAAAATCCGGGCCCTGGTAATGAATCTTCGGGTTTCATAAAATGGTGGAAATTCTTGAGTAGCTGCAGAATTGGCGTCTCCTCCAGAAATGCTCAGCTCCATGAGTAAGGGTACAAGTTATGAAGCTCCTCATTATGCAGTTTTTTTAATGTGACATCTTGTTCACCGGTATTTCTGAGGAAGATAGTGTCTTCATTTGTAGGGTCTAAGAGTAAACAAAGCAAATAACTAACAAGAAGCGGCATACTCTTTGACCTTAAGATGGAGTCAGTATACTCCTCCGAAATACAGGCGAACTTCTACAAGGCTACACGGCGTCATATCTCAGAACACAGTACTCTTCAGAGTTACCGCTCAGTCCAACATAAGAATGTCTTTATATACGCTAATGGATTCGCATAAGCCAAGAGTTAAAAACGACATTTCCCTAGTCATGAAAACCGTATATCTGTCTGCGGCCTTACCATCCAGATCTAAAATGCGCAGAGAACATTTTTGAAACCTGTAAAGTCTGAATTCATTCTAAAAACATAAAAATTCAGATCGTACCCACAAGAAACACTTAACTTCCCACGGCGAAAGTGAACCTGTTATTGATGCTTCAGGAAATAACAGTTGTTTATTGTGAAAACCATATAAACACAAAACAAAAAAACTGTGGCTTGAGTCCGCAAACAAACTATGGTCTAGTGATTAGAGTTCCTAGCTACAGATCCAGAGGTCCCGGGTTCGATTCCCGGCGGTTCCAGATTTTCTGAGAAGTGACGTGTCTGGAACGGGGTTCACTCAGCAGCGTGAGGATAATTAAGTAGCTATTTGAAGGAAATAGCGGCTCCGGTCTGGAAAACCGAAATTAACGACCGTGGGGATTCTTGCGCTGACCACGCGACAACCTCTATCCGCTAAAGTTAGCACTAACTTCGCTCACAAGCGGCGGTCGCTCAGGAACTCCAGAATATGAAGCCAGAGCGTTAGCCATTAGATCGCCATGTTCGTTAGAAAAGGATCTTTGAAGATGGCCGCCGTGACATCTCAACGCATTAAACTGGAATTCAACCAGGGACTGAGAACAACAAAGCACTAGATTTGGGATAGTATCTCGGACGAGATTCGAATTTTGTGCTTCCAGAGAATTCCCTGAATCAATTTTGGATCTGAAGTTATCACAGATGTCATCTTCTGGGATGCGAAGCCGGGTAGATAGGTACCGTACTGCCTCCATCTTCAGGGTGGAACAAAACCAAAACAACAACCAAAAAGGAGAACATTCTGCTTGCTGCTTTGTTTTGTGATGTTTATTTTCTTGAGTTATACTTCGACCCTGAAAATGAAGACAATATTTTACACCGAAACATCTGTGAACTTCTACTGAACTACATCGTATTACGCCCCAAAGAGATAATGCTCTTCTTTCCCTGAATAAAGTTTTATCGGAGTCTATTAACGGCGAGAGAGACTATAGAAGATGTACGGATAGACAAATACAGGCATTTTAGTCAGTGTTGGGGGCAAGGAGCAACCACAATGCAATTTCATTTTTATTATTATGGCAGTTCGAATAGTCTCAATGAGAGATCGCTTAAGAGGATATTTCACCCCACAGTTCTCTTTCACTGCTTGAATGTGCTCACTTGAACTATGGTACCTCTAGCATTTGAACAATACAGAGTTTGCCCTGCCCCCAGAAAACAATGGGGTATATTTCCAGGTCCTTGATTTTATTTCTCCTCCGGTTTCCTGCCCGTTCATTAGCTTTTAACAGACCACAAAAGAAAGCAAGGAAAGCAATCAATAAAACCCTACCAGAATTCACTTATCATAAATGGCCGCAAGTACTTCGGAAACCAATAAAGTGTAAGAAGATCTGATTCCCAGAAAATCTTCCGATTCAGATGGTCATAAGATCGATTTCTTGGGTGAACTCCCGTACTGAACTTCTCCGTTGATCGTTGTTAATTTCACAATTTAATAACAATGGGATATCCTTTATTGTTTTACAAGCCACTAGATGATATTTAAGTTTTCAAGGTGTAACACTGAATGTCGTATAAAAGTGAATATCACTCTTGTTTCATATTCGGAGCTTTCCAGTTGAAATCCCAGCCTGATAACCGTCTACTTGATTGACGAATTTCGTGATTGTTTCCCACTCTCCATTAAGGAAGTAGTAGTGGTATAATCGAGACACTGTACCGGCATTTAAGAGTTATTTACTTTCGCAAATGGAGGATATCATTCATCCGGTATGATATGCCAATATCAGGTACCTCTGACAGTATTCACCAACAAGGGACTCAACACTCTAAATACTAGAACGACCAGGTTAGTGTGGTGTTAACGCTCTAGAAATGAATTCGGACAGAATGAAGTCAAAATTCCGACATATTTATCGATTACGACTGATTTAATGTGGATTCTCTGTTTCTGTGCAGCTGTAGGACAATACACTTCAAGAGAACATGAACGACTCCGTCCAATCCTTAGCTTTCACCCATTTCACTCTCATCTGCGCATCTCACTTGATAGCGTCTCGAAGTATCCTGAACATCAAACTGATTATACAGGAATGCTTTTTTTTTCCTGTGGCGCTACAGCCCCAATTAGGGCCTAGGCCTACCTCCATGAAACTCTCCGTTTCACTTCGGTTTACTAGATCTTACACATTCGGTAGGACTCCTTGGGCGAGGCAAGGCCTCTACCTGTAGACAAACACAGAAAAACGCACATAAACATCCGTGCCCTGAGTGGGATTCGAACACACGATCCCGGCTTCCGAGCGAGCGAAGACAGTGCATGCCTTAGACCGCTCGGCTACCGTGACCGGCACAGGAATGCTTACTTCAAGGAATATACGTAAAACTATAGTCGATGACATCATATAGATTATATTTCTCTTTACTGAATTTCTACTAAACTGCATATCTAACGAATAAATTACAGGAAAATATGCAAAGAAGGCAATTTGAAACTTTTGCTTCATGCAAACTCCTTTTTCAATTGTTCGAATTTCACGCTTCATGTAATTTTCCTGAAACGAAAGTGAAATTTGAGTTGTTCTTAACATCCAAATTCATAGTTCTGAAGCCCAGATAATCACAGAGTTTAAATTAATGTTAAAATCAATACACTACTGCACATTAAACAGTTCACAATGTCACAATTATCCAGCTATTCAAATCAAAGTTTAATAACTGTTTAATATGTTTTGTAATTGCGCAGCTCGTTAAAATAATTCCTTAGTTTAAAACGGTATAATCAAAGGCCCTTTAATTCGTGATCCTGTGTATAGAACAAAACAAACCAGCGAATGGACAGAATCATCTGCAGCAAATGTATTATGATTAAAATTAGCATGTTCGTCAATATATATTCTGATGAATGACATTATTCATTCGTTAACATACAAATAGGGTCTGTTAACTCTGTACACTCCCGATGTAAAGACATGAATATCTCCTCTGATAGAATCATGACAGGTGAGTCAATTCAATCTACCGCGAAAAATGAGAGTGGAAACAGGTCAAATTTAGGGTACAAGAGTGTAGCTTCCTTGCGTTTAAACCTAGCAACGGAAGTGCCCGTGTTTCTATCCGGTTCCTTTCAAATAAACTCCAATAAAACAAGAAATTCTCGGAAGAACTAATCACCCAATTTTCTTTGGTAAGAAAACGGAGGGTCCAGTTGTTTCTTACGTATTCGTTGTCGCGATAGAGTTTTTAGAGAACCGCTTACTAGCAACTTTTTTTTTTCAATGGCTGTTCCACTGCTGGACCGATTATGTGAGAAATGAAGAAGTGTTAATTAGAGTCAGTGAGCAGAGGAATATCCTACATGAAATAAGAAAACGGAAAGCTAATTGGATTGGTCATGTTTTAGGCAGTAACTGCCTTCTAAAAGAAGTTATTGAAGGAAAGATAGAGGGGCGGTAGGAGTGTCCAGAAGACGAGGAAGAAGACGTAAGAAGATGCTGGATGACCTTGGGGACAGAAGAGGATACTGTCATTTGAAGGAGAAAGCTCTAGATCGCATTAAGTGGAGGAATTGTTTTGAAAGAGACTGTGGATCTGTCGTCTTGACAGATTACTGATGATGATGATGATGATGTTCCACTGCATTCAGGGCTATGGCCTCTTATTCAGTCTTGTAATCATTTTTCATGGACGATAGGACCCCTTTGACAAATAATAAGCCCGTCACAAGGACGCTATCTAAACACAGAATAAACGCATACACACACCAAACATCCATGCCTTGAGTGGGTTTCGAAAACACGATCCCAGTGGCCAAGCGAGCGAAGACAGTTCATGCCTTAGACCGCGCGGCTACAGTGACCGACTTTCTAGCAACAATAGGGAATACATATACTATAGACGTATAGACTGATGGGAGGGATTTATGAAGCACGCGCTTGCAATCGGCTTAAGTACCATGATATACTCGTACATACCAAATTTCATAAATTTTAGTTCAGCCATTCAAAAGTTGATGGAGGGATATGCAGATACAATTACAGACACATAAACAGAATGGTGATCGCATGACGCTGCATTTTGTTTTTTAAAATAAGGAAAGTAGGATAATAAAATTTCTTACATATTATTACAATCTTAGGAATAATGTATATATGACCTCTGACCAAAAAGAAAAATAAACTATTTAACATACTTTCCATAAGAACGCTTTTTACTTAACCTCTTATGGACAAATGCAGTTTGGTGCCCTACACGGAAGAAACTTTAATTATTTCAATCATTAATTTCAAATCCTAAAAGAGCAAGGTTACGATAATGTTCGCTTTCGTATTATTTATGGTTTTAGCGCCGTGTGGTGATCGTCTTGCTTGTTATAAACCCTTTTCTCTCATCCAGATATTGTTATGAATTAATTACTAAATTTCGTTATACATTTACGTAACCAGGAGGATTAGGTGGGAAGGGCATGTAGCACGAATGGGGAGAAGAGAAATGCATATAGGATATTAGTGGGAGAGCCAGAAGGAAAGAGACCGCTGGGAAGACCAGGGTGTAAGTGGGTGAATAGCATTAAAATGGAGCTTAGAGAGATAGGATTGGATGATATTGGTTGGATTGATCTAGCTCAGGAAAGGAACCAGTGGAGGGCTCTTGTGAACACGGTAATGAAACTTCGAATTCCATAAAACTTTATGAAATTCTTGAGTAAATGCAGAATCGGCGGCTCCTCAAGAAGGGCTCAGCTCCGTGAATAAGTAAGTAATTTACTTTAGACCAGGTATGTACACACCATTATCAACTACAATTAACAGTTGACGGCACTTGACCAGTTGCAAGTTTTTCCACACCTTATTGAAGCATCCTTTTGCTTTGTGATGTTTAATTATGTACTCTGTGAAGTTCTAAATGCTTTGTCCCACACCCTATACTCATAATAGCGCAACAATTCTTCATACTTCAGTGATTTTTAAATAAGATTCATCAGGAAAACGAGACGTACTGCTAGGGGAAAGAAGGGGTGAGGGCTGGAGATGCACGTCGCCAGCGTGAGTGAGTGAGTGAGTGAGTGAGGCCATTCTAAAACGTCTGCTGGTGCCTCTAGTTACTGTGAGCTAGAGCCTGCAGGTAACTTTTCACCCTACGGCTCCTATATATTGAGTCCTCTAGACAGCGCAACCGTGAAGCGACAGTATGGGTCAGGCCGACTCGACGGGAATACACTTTTGTTACTAAGTATAATTTTACTGAATAAGCACAGTGAAGTTCCGGACTTATATTCGAAGTATTCCTTGTTCAATTCTCAACTAGGACTTATAAAAGTAACTACATATAAAATTATTTTTATTAGTAGAAAACCCTTTGGAATTTCAAGGATTTTTTTTTATATTGAATTCTTCAAACATACCTAGCCTCGATAAGTTTAAATTTCTGACATGGCTGCTACGTTTGTACAAATAGATTTGATACTGTAACAACATGCAGTAAGCGACACGAATATCTAGATGAAATGTTTTGACAGATGTTATTTATACAACGAACATCTTAAAAAAAACTAACCTCTCTTTTTCTTCAACAGGCAAAACAGCCCCATAATGACAATTCTTTAGTTCACAATTGAAGCATAGAAGAATATTGCCTTCAGTTCGAACTTGGTCAGCTGTAACACTGCGTGGGCGAATGATTTTGCTCTCGGATGCAAAATAAAATCTAACACCTAAATTTCACTATCAGCTATTCTTCCGATATTATCACCATATAGTCCATACACTCCATCGTAATTTTTTAAATTTTACTTTTGATTAATAATGTGGCATATAGAGCCATTGCTAGGCAACGACCGCAAAATAATGGAAGTAATGTTGTAAGCGGTGTTTCTTACGCGGTCCGCTCCGAGGCTATATGAAACGACTGACCGAGATCAGGCCTCTTATTCGGTTCGGTAATCGTTTTTCACAGACGGTAGGAATCCTTGGACGAGTGATCAACTCGTCGCAAGGCCGCTACTTAAACAAAGGAGAACACGAACACAGGATAAACGCATACACACCAAACATTCATGCCTTGAGTGGTATTCGAACTCACGATCCCAGCGTCCGAGCGAGCGAAGACAGTTCATGCCTTTGACGGCGCGGCTACTGTGACCGGCTGACTACAAACTTACCTCCAATATACGTGTATATATAGAGCAGTTGAATGTGAGTTGTATTCCCGGCACTTTTACCCGTAGTGTCCATAGCTACCCTGGTCCCACCCACCCTCTACTAAACAGGCACCGGATAAATCAGTCGGGTCGTGAAGCTGACAAATAGCCTCCTTCTAGCGTCCAGGATAGGAACGTGTTGAACTATACATCCAGTGCCTTGCCGCGCCATAGCTCAAGCGGATAGTCCCTGGCTTCCCACCGCGGCGGCCCGGGTTCGAGCCAGTGTCTGGTCAAGTGGGATTTGTCGTGGACAAGGTGACGCTGGGGCAGGTTTCCTCCGAGTATTTCAGTTTACCCTGCCAAACTTCATTCCAACAAATTCTCCATCATCATTCTCACCTAGGGCAGGTACAATAGGCCAATCTGTGGCCGCCGTGCCCAGTGGACCCAGCTGGACTCCAAACGCCACTAAGCGAATAAAAAATTACATTTAACAGTGGAAATCAGATTAGTGGATCTTTACATTTCCTTCTTTACCCTTAACAAGTAAAGAAGGTGTCATTAGTTCTTCATAAATTTATTTTTCTTTAATCATCTGGTCTAGTGAGTCTATATTTATTCCCTCTCATGGAAATTTGTATCAACCCTGCTGTCCCTGCGCTTGTCTCTTTCGACGGGTGGTTGCATGTAAATCTCACCAAATTCACCGAGAGCAAATAAGCAGTACAAAACTGTCACTACAGCATTCATTTATCTGTCATCAAACAAGTGACAGACATGTGGCCTGTTTTGGCTGTGGTTTATGTCCATTTGGGAAGTTTAGTGCACCCAAGAGATACATATCGGACAGCGAGAAATTCGATATCATGCTAAAAGCACGGGATTAACAAGTCTGAGGGGGTCCACTGGCTTTTGCTTAAAATATCGGTTTTGCTCTAAGTCAATGACTGACTCACTAATAAAAGTGACAAGCCAGCCTATGAAATAACTAAAGGGGAAGGTAATGTATTCAGTAAGTAAAGAAAAAGATAAATATCTAACAAATTGTAGATTTGGTTCATCCTGGTCCATCACGCTAGCAATAGTATAAAATATTATCAACTCCGTCCAGTGTGACTGATAAATGTTTTTTCTTCTGAATTTTAATCTTTCATCCTTGACATGTGTAACTACCCAGAAGATCTGTCATATTTGTAATAATTATGTGAATTCTACTACCACTGCATTATAAAACGCTAACAAAAACTAATATCTTTGATTTAACATGTTTTGTATTATTAACACTATTACCCAAAATATAAAAATAAAATATTTCAAATTGATAATAATTCATTTCAGGACCCTGTTGTAATTTAATTTGAGTGGGTACTCTTCACAGTGCATCTTCTTGTTATCCTCCCAGACTGCTTGTCTGTGAATCTGTCATTCTTTTATAAGAAGTAAAAAGGTAAAGGTAAAAT
Organism: Cryptotermes secundus; assembly: GCF_002891405.2. Taxonomy (NCBI): domain Eukaryota; kingdom Metazoa; phylum Arthropoda; class Insecta; order Blattodea; family Kalotermitidae; genus Cryptotermes; species Cryptotermes secundus. The sequence goes on along the minus strand of NW_019719366.1, from coordinate 96,201 downwards.
TGTCCCTGTGTTTAACTAATTAAGTAGTACGCCATGAAGGTGTATGGGGGAATGGATGTATAGAGCTACATTTTCTTTACCTCGGCACTTGCTGGAGGTGAGTGATCAGCTTCACGCCCCGGCCGCTTTACCCCCGGGGAAAGAGACCCCAGTACACATTTGATAGGAATATGAGTGAACCCTAGAGCCGGTCTCGACGACGTGGAGAAGAGAAAATTCTTGACCCTACCGGGACTTGAACTCCGAACCATCGGTCATCCAGCGCGTAGCCAGTCTCTATACCGACTGCGTTATCCCGGGTCTCTCACGAGAAGTAAATGTGACATTTATACAAAAATGTGACAGCACAGCAAACCGACAATCTACGAAAACAGAAGACGTGGCACCTTCAAGGTTACATCTGCAAATTACATTTTTAAAATTAATTGTATACTACTTGAAGGTAGAATCAAAACATGTAAGACAAACTGTAAGTTGACAAAAAAGAATTACTGACAATTTCTTTTAAGTTTATAAAAGGGATCAAAATTTCGTGTTAAGTGTAAAATTTATGCTTCCAGGTTAAGTCAATAAACCAACACTCAATTTTGTTATATATGGCTATGAGCACTCAGCAATATCAGCATTGTTCCCTAATAGTCTCTAACTGTTTCATAGTTATAGACCGTCAGGGAACAATAGGAGGATATTGATTGGAAATATATGGCTCAAAATAAGAACTGTGGTTAACTCAGTAAAATGTCGGTTTGCATAAAGACGAGGAATTTGTTATCTATCTAAGTCTATTAGCTTCTCAGGAAAGAAAGCCTTCAACTTTCTGTTTGTGTGGATACGTTCCTTGCTCATCCCGAACTCAGGTTACTGCCAACACGGCCTGGCCGTCTTTTTCACGCCCGTTAATATAGCGTTAGGAATAATTAAACAGCGAGCCATGACAAGGGAAGTGCATACAATAAACACCCCAAGTCATACGTTCAACTATGCACTCCTATCCTAATGGATTGTTAATTGGCTAGCAGGGGGGGTGGGGGGGCGGCAACAGAAGCGAGATAAAGGGCAGCTTTGTTATATGGGATTAATGTTCTAATTGACCTGGTATTGGTAACAGGCAGGTGACTTGGGACTCGAACCCCGGCTTTTGTATGGTGTTCAATAAATCAATCGTCCCAACACAAAGCATCATTTGTTAAATATGTCAGCACGATAGAACCGAAACAGCAGCCAGCAACAATGAAGTGATGAATGTGTTACTGGGGCTCGAGGTCATCTCACATAACTTTGCATACTGACGCACAAAATTATTATCAATGTTATGTACCCCCCACAGGAGGCACGCGGTAGTGTGCTGCAAGCCGTAAGGTCGCGGGTTCGATTTCCGATGAGGTTATTGGATTTTTTCAATTTACCTAATCCTTCCAGCCGTATAATAGCCCTGGAGTCGACTCAGCCTCTAACATAAATGAGTACCGGGTATCTTCCTGGGGGTAAAAGGCGGCCGGCGAGTAAGGCTAACAACCTCACCTCCATCTGTGAGCCGATTGTCTAGAAAATGTGGGAACATCTACGTCTCACAACCCTATGGGTCTTTATGGCCTGTTACAGGGATAGCTTTACCTTTTTTATTAGCAACTCATAATAGCAGAATATTACTGTGCACAGGAAGAATGTCCACTACAAAATAACATTTCATTCTGTTAAGTTTAAAATAATCTCTGTTCTACAAATGTTTTTGGGTAAATCTTTTGGTAGGTGAAGACAAAACCGTCCCTGCGTTAATGAATTAAGCATCACGCCATGAAGACCTGTAGGATAGTGAAGGCACATCTCCATTAGTCTTGGCCTCGACACTAGATGGAGGAGTATGGTCAGCTTCACTTCCCTGCCGCCTTACACCCAGGGAACGTTTAGTGAATAATGAATTGGATATTAAGAGTTAGTGGCTTAGTTTGAGACGCTATTTATGGAGGAAAAACTGAGAAATTTCACAGAAATCCCTAGTCTAGATATTCAGTGCCCCAGTTGAGATACAATGCAGGGATCTCCGGATTGAAAATCAGAAGTGTTACGGCTTGAGCCGACTTACTCGATTGCAGTACTTTACAATATAAACACTGTAATACAGAGATTTTGTCATATCATATGAAAATATCTGCAGTCCACGTTACGGTTTAATTCAATGGTTTGCAGGCTCGCCCTGTCGAGGCCATGAGTCGAGTGTCATTGTGGAAACTGCTCCTCAGGGCAGAGTAGGCAAGGGAGGTAACAGTTGCCATGAGCTCTTAATGAGCACTGGTAATTGAAACGTTTATATACGTCACAGTAAGAGATCTCTTCCATCTGAGTAGAACGAGCTGCTAAGTGTGACGGCAAGGGAGTAGGAAGTTCTTAATTCCTGTACTATATTAAAAGAGTAGTCCTTCACCTTAGAGGAATTAGTATATAGATTCGCAATGAAACACCCTGCTTCTCATTAGACACTGTCCACTCACAAAATCAATCAATCAATCTATCTATCTATCTATCTATCTATCTATCTATCTATCTATCTATCTATCTATCTATCTATCTATCTATCTATCTATCTATCAGTCCAGTGATTGAGACTAGCTCTTCCTAGCGGGCCCAACTGAGTAGGTTTATCCTTCCCTATCCACCCGAAGACGGAGACAGATCCAGTCTCCGAAACGTCGTGGTCTTTTGTCTTTTACATACCAGACGATGGGTGAAGTCCAAAATAAGCCAAAAAAAGTACAATATACACCATCGTCAGAATCCTTTCAAGTCCAACTTTAGTAAGGGATTCTAATAGAAAGTTGTAATGTTCTTGAAAATGACTGAAACCATATGAAATGTGCTTAGAAGGTTTACAGATCTAATTAGTGAGCTAATAAAGGAATTGCCTGCTTTTATGATTTCTTAAAGTTTTATCACAATAGTTATAAGGAACAAATTAACACAAGATACAAACGACCAAGGGAGCGGCACGCTCAGTGTAGCACAGAACAGCCGCAATACAAAGATAGGAAGAACAGACATCCTATAACACCAACATTAAAAGAATAGCGACTTACATTAAGAGTAATATTGAACAAGTGCACAGTGTAGTGGATTCCTTAAGAAATATATTGGCTGAAGATGACCCTATGAGGCCCAGTCATGTGGCGTCTAACATGGAACATACATATACGAGTATATCTTAGTGACACTTTTAAACATTTTAACGAACATTCTACTGAGTTAAATGTGGATTAATATCATCTATTTTTATTAATTCTAGTGGGATGGGACTAAGTCCCTTGTACTGCGGCAACGTCTGGCCTATTATACCAGCCCCAGATGATAGGTGGAGGTGATTGTGGAGCAATTGGTGGAATGAAGATTGGCAAGGGAAACCGAAGTACTCGGAGGCAACCTGCCCCAGCGTCCCTTTGCCCACCACAAATCCCACTTCACCAGACCCGGGATCGAACCCGGGCCGCCGCGGTGGGAAGCCAGCGACTAACCTCTTGAGCTATGGCGCGGCTAATATTATCTAAATCTATACTGAGACGGTTGCATTACAGACGACCAAAAACTGAAAGTTATAATTCAATGTAAGTGGATGCTGAAATATAATATAAGAACAATAACCGCGAGGGTTCAGTTTAAAAAATCTCTGGTCGTGAGTTTCAAGGAGCTTGACGTCAGGATGAACTGGTTGGTGGTAAAATATCAATAAGTGTGTTCTTATTACACCTTGTTCCGTGCCGTCGATTTATATATATTACAGAGCCGTCTACTGTTTTCTAGTGACGATACAGTGAGGCAAGTGGTAAAAATAAATCGTCGACATTGACCACTCTACTGTTCACTTAGGAAGGCAGTAATTTTCAGTGAACCATCAACAGTGTAGGATTCGTTCGACTGTCAGTCACATGTTTTCATCTTGCATAGTACACGCGACCAGGCACTGGTAATTGCCTCACCTTCCGTTATTTAAAGGATAGTACAAGACTTCACATGATGTCATAAATCTATTATGTGGGTTGATCTAGGCTAATTTTGGTTCCATTTATATCCCTTTGATCTTACTTCTTCTAGTACCTGAGAAGAACGTGCAGATGTTGTCACAGAAATGCTTAATGAACTAATGGAGATGGAGTTGCAAAATGTAAGGGCACTCATTAAGAATTAGTAGGACCTTTGATCTCTCATAGCAGCGGTAAGCAAGACGCAAGACATTAATGCCGTGATTAGTAACCTGTGGAGCGCAACCACTCCTAGGTAGAAGTGAAGGGTTCCAGTATTTTTACACCTCAAGTGTAATGTATTGCATTTGTTTAAATCAAAAGGGGATCAGGAAGAGTGTATTGAAAAATACAGCGCTCAAGATTACCGAAGACTTTTTGAAGTTTATTAAGATTACTTAAAATAGATACATTTAAATAAAAATCTGTGGAAGTTTTGCATATCTAATTTAAAAAATATATATGGAAATCTTTATGGAGTGTAAGATTTGAGGTTTTCAGGGCGGTGCCTATGATGAATACCGTCTTCTGGGATGTGGCGCCATGTAGTTCTTGTGTGAACCGACGTTTCGAAAGAAGGTATCACATCCATCTTCAGGGTAGAAAAAATCCGGAGCGAGGAACCAGCTGCAGCTACTTGCAGCAGGCGATACGTTCGTTCGAAACGTCGGTTTACACAAGATCTACACGGCGTCACATCCCAGAAGACGACATTCTTCATTTATGGAATGCATTGAAAATTTCATTAATGACCTCACGTAAACTGCTGTAGTCTCCATTATGGATAAGTGTGGCTGAGAATGAGAATTGCCCAACAACAGTTTCTCATGTCGAATAGAATCCTTCAAACGACTTCTGAGATGGCTGAAGGTGTAAGCTAAGCTTTATTGTGGATTAATGTTGCTGAAATTCTATGTCTCCCATTAATTTTGTCTTTTATGGCTAAGTAGGATTTGGGATAGCTTTATGTCGATTCGATTTCAATTTAGGCAATGCAGTCTCTATACCAATCTTGAGGTCCACCCAGCCTCCTATCAAATGGACCCCGGGGCTCTTTCCCCAGCAGTAAAGCGGCAGAGGCGTGAATCTAACCATTTACCTGCATCTGGTGCCGAGGTCAAGAAATGTGGAGCTATACCTCCACTCCTCAATATGTCTTCATTACATAGTGCTTAACTAATTAAGCACAGTAACAAATTTATTTTTTTCTGGCTGAGCAACTGTTGGCTTCTCAAGTACTCATATCCATGAAGATAGTTGTTTTCAGAGTGGGTAATGTTCAGTCTAATGTGACGTACAAGTTCACAACACTTCAGTCCTCGCTCACCTTACATGTTTCGATTCAAGAAAATCATCCTCAGAGGCGCACCACTACGATAAGGAATCACTGTCACATAAGATATTTTAAACAATATGCATTTAAGCTATGAATAATGCTCACTATATAAATTTTGATATTATCGTGATTGATATTGATGTTTGTCTTAGGCACTCACAATGGTTCTTCTTGAAGTGTAGATTTACTTATGATGACGTTTCTTTTAAGTGTAATTGCTGGTTATTCTGACTGGGGTTTTTGCACTGAACGCAATATGAAGTTCACTTTTCCACACAGTTGCCTCCCAATGCGTTTAAAATTGTATTAAAATTTCTATGTAAAAAATTAGTTATTATGTTATGTTATTATTATTATTGATAGTGTGACGGACCAGAATGAGACAAATCAAAATAGTTGTTTTCCTTTAAATTCTATTTATTTTCCTTAGTTTTCATACTCATGAGCTCCTGGTGCCTGGGTATTTTCAAAATCCTCATAATGTAACCCATGGTCACTTTCGGGAGCAAGTGGCATTGGTTGAGACGTCTGCTTCCACATCCTATTACAGTCACAGTGTTCCTCACAAACAGGAAAGCCATGCAAATTTTTAGAACGTAAATGCCGCTTTTAGAATAAACTTGTATCCTTCCGTCAGTGCCCTGGGGGGGGGGGTGGAAGCGGAAAGAGGCTGCAGCAAAAACAGTGATAACCTTCACGTCAAAGTAAATGAGTGGCCATTATGTAGCGCAAAAATTAATCTTTTATTTCCTCCTCATAAATGGGGTGAAGTAATTACTCTGAATGGTTTCCCCACCGATGTTTTAGATGAAAGAAGGAAAGTGGAGTTACATGCAAATAACGGCCACTTTTAATATGCAATTAGAAAAATTCCAGATGAAAGTACCAACTTTGTGAAGTTTCGTTATGAATTTAGAACAATGGTTACAGCAAAGTTGCAAACCATTTCACTCAGAAAATAAAATTAAAATATGTACACTGAAATGCAAAGTAAATGCGCGTAATATAAACATAGCACTTGAACACGATTTTTATTTTAGGAATCAATAATCACCTAGTTATGATACTGTCACGTGTTAAGTGACTACAGACGGCTTTTGGATTGATAATTGGATTTACTGGACAATTTTAAAGCTCATAACTACGCTTTACAGTTCACTACCACACACAGACTAGTGTCCTCAGCCACTGTGCTTGGTAACGGCTTCCAACGGCGGACGTTCCTCTACTTCCGGGCTCCCTTCCTTGCAGGGTGGCGATTATCTCACGCCAAACTCATACTGTCTGCTGGCTTCAGTTAATGCTTCCTTCAGCTGCGAGCTCCAGGACTGGACTGACTTCCAGCTACTGGTTTCCAGTTGAACTAACTCACAGTCGGAAGACCGTTTAAATTGCTGCTGGCTTCCACCAGCACAGTCATTCCTGGCGTCAGTCTCTTTGAGAGCCAGGCATATCAAATAGTGTTATTTATGAAGACAGAATTAGTCTGACAACTATTCAAAACGTTAAGGATAAAGAAATATTCTGAGTTGAGCTTCTAGTTCTGTATTACTATCTTACCATAAATCCGTTCCCATTAACAAATTTTAAATATACTTAAATCAATAAATATTCATATTATTTGTTTTTAAGCAATGCGAATAGAAAACATATCAGCTTTATATTTTTAATTTTCTACTATTATTCATACAAAACTTCTGATGGAGTACACTTATAAAGTGATACGACACAAGCGCCCCTAGTGACAAACTGGCGCATTCTTGAAATGTTGTGCAGTCATATTCGAGAAACATACAAATTTTATTAAAGTTCTTTAAAAGTAATGCAGTAAAGTGGCTGTCACGCGAAATCGACGATATTTTTGGCTTTTTGGTTTATGACAGTAAGAAAAGAACTACTGAAACTAAATATATTAACATATGCACGAAGATTTAATATAAATATGCCTAATATTACGGATAAAATGTTAAACGAGTTTGCTTTCGTGAACTGTAATATCTGTTGAATTGCCTCATTGAGGCAAAATGGCCCGAAGGCAGAAGGACTAAGAGCGGCCTATTAGCTGAAGTGAACACGTATGGGAACAATTGTAGCATCAACTGGCGGTGGTTCTTTCGCCTCGGCGAAGGGACCCGTGATGAGACAGCAGTGTGTTTATTGTTCCCCGACCTTGTTGGCAATCCCAGTCTACTCTCTGCGGAGTCATAAGCTATTTTCATGCTTCCGATTTAAAGTTTGACGCAAGGGGAGGTTCTGCCGTGCTGTCTGATTATTCTTTCTCCTGCTGTACAAGGTAAATTTATCCCTGTGCTTCATTATGTAAGCATCGCTCATTTAAGGCCCATGAAGTAGCTGAAGTATAGCTCCACCTTTCTTGATCTCGGCATCAGTTGAAGGTAAGTAGTCACCTTCATGCTCCGGCACGCTTTACCCTCAAAGAAAGAGCCTCCGGTACCCATTGTGTAGGAGGCTGGATGGACCCTAATGCCTGTCTGGAAGCTGTGAAACAGAAAAATCTCTTTGTCCTACTGGTTGTCCGGCCTGCAGTCCGTCGGTATATACCTACTGAGATATCCCGGCTCACCTGTAAGGCGGGAGGAGGTATATTTTAAGAAAAGCTTCAGGAAGTAGTGATTTCTAATTGACGGTACTGCACTGCTCACAGCGACAATATTAGCCTGCGAAGAAAATCTTAACGCAAGTTGTATGAATCGAAATAACAGAAGAATCGACTTATATCTGCAGTAGATCTCCTGGACACAGGAGAATGAAAATTGTCAAAGAGCGTGGTTGGAGAATAAATGTACTCGTTTATTTAATCAAAGCATCAGCATGGTTCTTTCATTATTTCCTTCCATAATCGACAATGGGGACAGCCTCTGTGGTCTATTGGTCAGAGTTCCTGGCTACAGATCCAGAGGTCCGGGTTCGATTCCCGTCGTTACCAGGTTTTCTGAGTATTGGGTCTGAAACGGGGTCCACTAAGCATCGTGAGGATAACAGGAGCTAATTCAAGGAAAAAGCGGCTCCGGTCTAGAAAATCGAAATTAACGGCCGTGAGGATTCGTTGCGCTGACCACGCGATACCTTCTATCCGCTGAGGTTGGCACTGACTTCGCCGACAAGCGGCGGTCGCTCATTCGGTATAGTTCGCATGCGGACTCAATCGCGGAATTTTTTATTTATTCGATAATGGACTGGTCCCTGCTAAAATTTACTTCATTTTCCTTCGATTTAAACACAGTATGTCTTAGCTCTCAAAAACTATAGTTTAGATTTCTGTGTTAATTAAGTTCTGCTTATTATCTTATGGTATATTGTTTTAGGTAGCATAAGAGAATTTCATTACTAAATACTCTGGAAGTAAGTTCTAAGTAGGACTGCATACGAAAACAATGGTACATTTCTATCATCTTCCAGTGTTCTGTGTTAGTTAATATGCCTAGAACATGACAGCATCACATAATTACGTCATCTTTACTTGGTTCTCTACCTTTCCCTTTGATGTCTTCGTTCAAGAAACTGAAGTCGCCTTAGCTTCACTTTTTCTTCCACTGTTCTATCAAATTTCTAAGGAGTGAATTGGAAGCAATAAAATGGCACTGTAATTGAATTATTTGCATAAGGAAGGTAATATTTAAGACGGAGTTCTGTATTATAAAACGTTTAAATTTGTTGGCATTCATAATATTATTCATCAAGTTTCACCGATCAAGTTATTCACCATATGGAGTCTCAGAATTAATTTGGGGAAAATGATTCTTTTTTTATATGTGGTACGAGTGGGGTCAACACATCGCGATGTATCTGCTGTTACAAAAAATTGGATGAAATTCTATGTCCTAAGCCACTGAAGACTGGGCTAAATTTCAACAGTGTTTACATCGTACCTACTGTGAAAATGATTTCGGTGGGGCGTGAACTTGCTTACTTACTTATGGAGCAATGGTCACGCCATAGCTCAAGCGGTTAGTCGCTGGCTTCCCACCGCGGCGGCCCGGGTTCGATCCCGGGTCTGGTCAAGTGGGATTTGTGGTGGGCAAAGTGGCGCTGGGGCAGGTTTTCTCCCAGTACTTCGGTTTCCCCTGTCAATCTTCATTCCACCACTTGCTCAACAATCACCCTCACCTATCATTTGGGGCTGGTACAACAGGCCAGAAGTGGCCGCAGTACAAGGCACCCCACTAGCAATAATAAAAAATACTTATGGAACTGAGCACTTCTTGAGGAGCCGCCGAATCTGCAGCTACTCAAGAATTTCCCAGCATTTTATGGAATCTGAGGGTTCATTACCATATTCACAAGAGCCCACCCACTGGTCCCTATCCTGAGCCAGATCAATTCAATCCATCTTGTCTCTCTATGATCTATTCTAATATTGACCACCCACCTACGCCTTCGTCCTTCCAGTGGTCTCTTTCCTTCTGGCTTTCCCACTAATATCCTATATGCATTCCTCTTCTCCCCATTCATGCTACATGCCCTACCACCTCATCCTCCTGACTTCATCATTCTAATTATACTTGGAGAAGAGTACAAGTTATGAAGCTCCTCATTGTGCAGTTTTCTCCAACCTTCATCTCCCTTCGGTCCAAATATTCTCCTCAAAACCCTGTTCTCAAACACCCTCAGTCTATGTTCCTCCCTTAATGTCAGAGACCAGGTGAGGCGTGAACTGTGGATTTAAATCAAAGCGAAGCCAGCATTGTTGATAATGGTGTTTCCTATCAGTGCAGAAGAACCGCTACAGGTTAGCATTTTTTACTTCAGACATGAAAATGTGTGCATTGTTTTGTAGCAAAGCTTTCTGGGTTTTATCGTACTTTTAAGTATGTCGCTAAAGTCGTTGTTACGATAGGCTGCAGGCATATGAAAAGTCAGAGATTGACAGCTCCTACTGCGGGCTGCTCCCGTCGTGAGAACTGAATCAATCAGCGTCACCCGGCCTTCTTTATCGGCAGTGCACCCTTTGTCTCGTGGTTTTCATAAGTAAACCTTTACAATGTCTGTGAAAATAAAGAGTTTGAGGCGTTCGTTTCTCTTTATTGATGTCTTACTTTGTGCTTGAAAAATAGACGACCTAAAAACCAGCCCCAAATATTGCACGCTGGCGCTATAAACTTAGTTTTAGAGCGTTTAAATGTTTCAGGCGAGACTCAGAAGACGAAAGTCATAAGAACTCACCGCTGAGTCGTTTGCTGCATTATTCGAGGTCCTCACAGTAGTGGTTATGAAAAACCGTATATTTTGGGGTATAACGGAGTACAATCCGTTGAAAGTCAGCCGACGTTTCGGGGACATATGTAGGCTACATCTGCTGGGTCTAAGAATAAGCCTTGCAAGAAACCGGCAAGAAGCATGTAACAAGCAGAGATCTTCTGAAATGTTGGTTGACTTTCAACAGATTACACCTTATTATATCCCTGAAGATGGAACTCTTCGAGCCGTATGAAACGAACTGTTAGCATCTAGTACAGCGTTCTTAAACCATTTTCACCTCACGGCATACCGATTAAGGCGCTAGAATTGTGAAGGCACACCATCAATTTTTTAAGGAGAAATCTCATTATTAAAAAACGAATAATAAAATTTTGTTTAAAAGTTCATTAGCTAAATTTCTAATGGTTATGTTATTTTAAAAAATAATGTTGATCGTGGATCTCCAGATTTTTTTAATTCCTCAGTTTTTTCTGGCTTGCTTTCGACCTTCCCCGAAACTCTCGCAACACACTTGTGGACCCTTCTCGTCACACAAGACTGCCGCGGCACACAGGTTGAATATCGCTATTGTAGTAGAATAAATGTATTGTCACGTGTAATATTGACTATAGACGGGGTTTTGGATAATTGGATTTATTGACTACTTAGAGGTCCTAACTACAGATAACTATAACACTATCGCTGATTTCCACACTTTACAAATCAGCACAACACGCCAAGTCTTCTCTAGCCTGCAGTGTCGTCAATAGACCTTTCCTGATTACAGTTTCTAACAATTCCTTTTCCTCTTTTTCTGTACTCAAATTTTCTCTGAACGGCGGCACTTTCCAACTGCCTCTTCTTCAGTCAGAGTCAGAGTCAGAGTTACTTTACGACTTGCGATTTACCGCCAATTAATCTTGGCTTCAAGCTCCTTGAGATTCACGACCAAAGATCTTTTTTTTTTTTTTTTTTAAATTAGCCCCTTTGGGAAAAGTCCCTTTGTAATATCC
>NW_019719366.1:79252-84623 GCF_002891405.2 Cryptotermes secundus | reverse complement strand
TTTCACTTGCTCCCCTCCCGCCCCCCCCCCCCCCCTTTGTATGAAACACCTTTTTTAAAAGCACCTCTATGGTTGCATGCGTATCCGTTGACGCGGGAACGTGTTTACCGATCTGTTAACATATAAACGGCTCTACACGCTACCGCATTATAATAAAAAACAGTAATCATATTGGTAATTAATATTTGGTGTCATTACTAAGCACTGCAGGAATGAATGAATGAAGCCCTGGGTATGGAAGAACTAGGCCACAATTGGTTTTCTCTTTTTATTGGTCTGCCTGGATCACTGCCGAACCTGTCACCTCATGCCACGTTAATGACAGGTAGTTTCGTGCACACTCTTTGTGACAGTCTGCTGAGCACGCTACCCACACGCGACACCAAGGTCATCTTGCTGAGGGGCAAGGCACTTGACGCGTGAAGCGTGGACATGTCGGCGACTACTTCAATCGCTTGCCTGCTTATCTTCTCGAAAGTATTCAGTGGTAGCAGAACATACACGTATTTAGCAATTTCCAGGCAGTGCCATACGTGCGCTCGTGTGTGTGTGTGTGTGTGTTCTGTGTCTGTGAAAGCAGATCCCACATTCGAGCAGCCTTCCCTCCACTTGCCAGTCTCTTTTTACACAAAAACAACAAAATATTTATTCAGATGTACTCGTATACATAGAGCGACAATGTAAAATGAGTTTTTACAAGCGAAACGCGTAGCTGTATAAAATGTTCCCGAATTTCACTCTTAAAAATATGTAGGTATATATATGTGTGTGCGTGTGCGTGCGTGCCCGCGCCTATGTCCACCTATATCAACTAAAGTGAAGGTTGCTTTATGTGCGTAGGAGCCATGACGTGAAGACGAATAGGAGCGTAACAAGCAATTCAATACATTTAATAAATACTCCGTGGCCTGTAGTCCGCAAGCGATACTATACCGACCGAGCGACCGCCGCTTGTCGGCGAAGTTAGTGCCAACTTATATTTAAATAAAAATAGAAAACAGGTAAAACTATCCTTGTAACAGGCAGTGAACGCCCATAGGGTTGTGAGACGTCGAGGCTCCCATATTTTCTCTAAACAATCGGCTCACAGATGGCGGTAAGGTTGTCAGCCTTATGCACCAGCTGCCCTTTAACCCCCAGGAAGATTCCTGGTATTCATTTCTGTTAGAGGCTTAATCGACCACGGGGCCATAGTGCGAGATATCTTTCAAGGTCTGGAATTAACCTTCACCTCAACCTTGCGATAAAAATATCTTGTTCTTTATTTCTAAGTACACACCGCCGTAAACAATTATCATGATAAAAGAGCCAGATCCGCGGAACAATCTACACTGGAAGCACATATTTATAGAAACATCAAATATATAAAAGTGTGGAGAGAATAAAACATTATGGCGGCTCCGAACTAATTTCACATGGAAACACGTACATATAAATTTGACGGCATCTGTCTCAGTGTATGAAATGAAAGTTGTAACTGAGTTATTAGATATTTACGTGTTTTCTTATATATTAAATTTTATATTACTTCGATATTTCACGATTACATTTCTATTTATAATTTATGTTCAAGGGTGAATAATACTTGCTGGAGAATTTGCTATAACGATGGATATTTTCGTAAAATAACAGGACGTAATCCATTATTTTATTCTGTTATTAAATAACCTTATATATTTACGTACATAATATTGTATTAAGCTTCTATAAATACTCCATAAGATGAGCAGCTTAGCTCAGTTGACGGAGGGGTCTCGAAACGCTAAGAAGGCTTCGCCTATAATCACAAAGCGTATTTATTATAACACAAGAATAGTCTTTTCAAAAGCAGGAGTTTCGTAATTATTTTTGCAAAGGCTGAATACGGAAGTTAACGTAATGAAACATAGAGTCACACACATTGTTAAGAGCATTCACTCCCGCGAGGCTATGTCTCTTAATAGGCAGCTGGGACTTGTTTCGGATACGAAAACAGTCATGGTTCAAATTATCTGTTACCTTATATTTCACAGAAGAATACAGGAGATGAAGTTTCTTGCGTATCTCTGTTATTTAAAGTAAAATCAAAGATCAAAAGCAGAAATTATTAACCGCTACATGAATACAAAAGAGGACGCTAGAATGCTCAAACCCCAGGCTTGTTTCGTTTGAAGTATTAATCTTACGCCTAGAACGTTCTAGAGCTTCTGTGGCAAAGTCGGTATAGCTGGACGACAGAGGGATCAGAGTTCGAGTCCCAGTAGGGTCAAGAATTTTTCCAAGTCGTCCAGACCGGCTTTCGTGCCCACCCAGCCTCTTATCCAATGGATACCGGGGCTGTATCCCCGGACGTAGAGCTGACCACTCACCTCCAACTAGTGCCAAGGTCAAGAAACGTGAATCTATACATCTATTCCTCCATACGCCGTCTTGGCAAAATGTTTAATTAGTTAAGCACAGGGACAACTTTACCTTTACATTAACAGCAGTGTGTTTCCGTCAGTTTCGCATTGCTTTTTAGCGTCTAACTCACCCAAATTACGTCATGATCCATCTCAGACCTCCTCTTGAAATTATTTATAACAAAATTGAAATAATGAAGTTCTGAATTTTGTATTTGTTATAAATAAAATATTAAAATTCATGATGATGATGATGTATTAATAAGTACAATGATTGCTCTTTCGTATGTCATTGATTATGGTAAGGTTTTACGGCAGTATTTCTGGGCTCGAGACTGCCCATTAAGTTAGATACGATTTTTAAGTATGATTTTTAGTGTGTGTGGTAATCCAAGTTTATAGTTTATTATAAATTATGATAAAAATTATTATAAAGAATCGTATGTAACGTAACTACACGTACTAATTTTATGGAGATAAATAATTTTAATACAACCAAATTAAAGAACCGAGTTGACTTATGCAAATAACGATATACATTTGAATTAAATTAAATTATTTTATAATTAAATTTATAACATTGCTAGTGGGGTGGGACTATCCATTGTACTGCGACCTCTTCTGGCCTATTGTACCAAAATTTATAACATAATTGTAGTATGGATCTATAGTAATTATAATTGCAATTCAATATTTTATAGGTTTAAATAGTGTATAGCCTGATGATGACTTCAAGTGAGCCGAAACTTGTCTCGTAATCTCAATATAGTTAATAAGCTCAATCGACATAACTGTGTTGATGAGTTTATTACTTATTTGTTGTGTTGTCTGTTTTTTATATATATAGATATATTTATATACACAACAGGATGCATTCCTTGAAGTTAACCGAAATAATATCCCGGCTTCACTGTGGCTTCCTCATGTTTCCGGACTAATAATATTTATGCCTTTCCTATCTCATCCATGCGTGCTACATGCCCATGTGTATGGCTGATTTATGGTAAATTAAGAAGTAACTATACAAGTTTACACACAAACGTGTTTGTGTTGAAGGGACAGAATTTCAGAAGTATATTCCCTCAGTCCAATCGCCACAAACGAATTAACGACGACCGCTGAAGACTATGAACTATACTCCAGTGCTCTGACGAATGGATTCCGCTGAATGACTAAGAGGTTAAATACGCGTCCTCTTATATGTCTACAGCACTTGTTTCGGTCATAAGGATAATTGTTTTCCCATTCTTGGTAATCAGAACCAGTAGATTAATCTAATATACTCTGCAGTGTTTTTTCCTTCATTGTTTTCTAAAGCGTGAGGACAAGGTCTTTCCATGACAGTAGAACACAGCATATTTCCCAATAAATTATTGCATTTACTAATATTACACACGATGACACTATATTTATTTCACTGTGATAGGTCTGAGTATTCGTTCAGGGAAATTTCACTTTCAAAATGTCAACGAACGAGTATGCTATGAACTTAAGACTCTGCGTGAAAACGAGGAAACGAGGTATATTTTTTCTTATATTTCGTTTGTTACAGCAGTGAATTACCTTATCTTTCTCTTCCTCAGATGGTACGAACATCTGGATATTATGTTTAAGTACGTGAAAAATATGCAGGTTTGAAAAGAACATAACATACACACGTTGTCAGATACCATACCCAAATTTTCATGCATTATATCCCATTTTATGTCCCTGTAGACACATGAAGTCAGATAATTGGCGTTCCGAACACATTTTGGCTACAGAGAAGTTCAAAACTGACATTGGCGCTGAAAAGAAATTATAGTTTTAGGTCACATAAAGGTAAGTTTAGAACGTAACTCTTCGTTAATATGTAGGCATTCTAAATAACTCAATAAGAGAGGTTCGAAAATTAAACCTCAGTAAAAATGGAGGCTTTTTACGATCATAATAAAATACATTATATTCAATTCTTAGAATATAGGCATTTTACGATAACAGCAAAAGGGTTTTCTCCGTCAAAGTATATGGATTTTATGATCAAAGTGCAAGATTTTAGAAATGTAATTCTATATCGGCATAATTTTATCATAATGAGGAGCGTTTAAATACTTCTCTGTCAAATATTTTTGGCATTTTTATGATCAAGATACGAGGTCGTTCAAACATAATTCTACGTCAAAATGTAGGCATTTCTACAAACACGATAAGAGAATTACGAACATAATTTTAAGCCAAAATGTTGGCACTTTCATGATGAAGATTAAAGAGTTTTCTATCTTCATTTTACGTCAAGATATAGGCACTTTTTATGATCACGATTAGAGACGTCTAAATTTAATTGTCTTAAAATATAGGCATTCTTACTATCATAACAAATGAGGATTAAAACGTACTTCTCCATCAAAATACAGGCATTGTTTACGATATCAGTACTTTGCTTGCTAACTACATAGGTGAGGAAATACGTAACTTGTGCTGAGCACCTAGCGACTGGGTTTCCATTTGCTCAAGAGCCTGAAGCCTGTAATCAGAGTACATTCAACATGACCCTAATAGGAAATGTGCGTATAACGCGGAAATTGAAGGCCCTTTTAATGTTGGCAGTCTCTACTCCAGACCTGAGGTGATAAATCTACATCCTGAAGCACATCCGGCCCTCTGACTTTTCCTATCCTGGCCCCCGCAGTTTAAGGGACGTTAATCACAAGGAGTGACTATTCTCCGTTTAAATTTCTGTTTCAAAAGAAAGTGTTTTCGGAAATCCAATTGCGCCAAAAAAAAAAAAGAGGACAAAATTAATTTTACAAACATTACTGTTTAAATTTCATCTCAAATATATCTTAGCGATACATTTCATCCAGACTTACACCCTGGAAGTCACTGACTCAGTTCTCGCCCAGACTGTTAGTTATGTCCAGCAAAATGCCAGGATAATTAATTAAATAACTTTTTTTATTTCTAGTGGGATGGGACTAAGTCCCTTGTACTGCGGCCACTTCTGGCCTATT
>NW_019719366.1:0-79088 GCF_002891405.2 Cryptotermes secundus | reverse complement strand
CCAGCGACTAACCGCTTGAGCTATGGTGCGGCCAATTAAATGACTTAGTATATGGTAGCAATCCCGCACCGCCCGCTTCAAGCTGGTTCCTTGCTTGGCTTGTTGATCACCGAGACATCCAGTTCCTACGCAACGTCAGTTCACTTCTAACCAACTGCACGGCAGTATATATGGGGAGACAGAATTCTTCATAACCATCTCTGTAAGAACCTCAAATCGTACATACCTGTATAGTTTACACACTTTCGCACGCCTTTAAAAAATTAGATTATGTAAGTCATTTTCTATTTTTCCTGTTAAATATGCGCCATATCTCAGAAGTATAAATCATTACATATCTTAACTATGTATGTAGTTGTACATGTTCGTATTGTGTACTATTTTGTGTAGATAATCCCGTCTTTAAATTTCAAAATTTTAATCTACTGAAAAATTAATATAGAAAGTTTAAGGCACACACGCAGGAGAGAATTTTTATGGAATGTTCATGAACCAGAAGTGAGAATGGAATTTGGAGAGTTATAACTAGTCTAGAGATGAAGGATTTATATAAATCCCGTAATATTGAAATGGATATTAGAAAGAGTTTCTTGAAGTGGTTGGGGTACGCGATCTGAACGGAACAAACAAGGGTTGATAAGTAAATTTTTAAGGTAAGGCAGAAGGCATAAAAAGAAAGGGAAACTCCATAGTGAAACACCTGCAAGATAAAAAGAATGCTCCTTCAATTCTGAAAATGAAGAGTTGAACGCAAAGCGTAAACAATAGTGAAGAAGGAGCATCGGTTCCAATGGAGACCAGCAGAGGTCTGCAGAGTCAAGAAGTTAAGTTTATATTAAATCAATACAGACTAAAATTAAATTTGCCTGAGAAATCCTCATATATTTCCCATGATTAGATTTCATTAATCTACAAACACACAATAATTGAATTGAAAGCACTATTCATTCAGGTCTGCAGCAAGATAACTGAGGGTATATGCCCTCCAGTAATCAGCAACATCACAGTTCGTGTTGAAGGAGTTGCCGGACGTAATGGTGGTCATATTGAACACTTGATTCACAGAGGATAAATCTCCATGCAATTGTCTTTCTTTTTGTATCTTAGTTTCTAATATTGTAATTGAAATACTGATTTTGTTAATAGATCAAATACTGAATAATTTCGTGCGCCATCCTGTAGTTTCAGAGATGAACATTACGACATCAATAATCTCACTGTATGTACATTTTATGGCTCAAAGGACGTACAAGGACGAAGAGAGTGATGCACAGTGAGCGTACAAGTATAACAAAGTTCACTGTTACATATAACACGATATTTCTACAAAAATAACAAACTCCGTGGCCTGCAGTCCGCCAGCGAACTATACCGATCGAGCGACCGCCACTTGTCGGCGAAGTTAGTGCCAACATTTGCGGATAGAGTGTCACGTGGACTGCGCAACGGATCCGCACGGCCGTTAATCTCGGATTTCTAGACCGGAGACGCTATTTCCATGAAATAACTCCTCAGTTATCCTCACAGGGCTGAGTGAACCACGTTTCAGAGCCACTATTTTTTAGAAAATCTGGTAACGCCGGGAATCGAACCCTGGATCTCTGGATCTGTAGTCGGGAACTCTGACCACTAGACCACAGAGGCGGTCGATATTTCTACAATATATAACATTTAAGCCTACTGTCGAGAGTTATTCCACGTCACCTGAACGTATGGGTCAGTGATATGTAACTTCTGGAAATGTCCATATGAAGAGATTTTTTCCCATGAATATGATAATGTAGTGTTTTTGACATGAAACATGGTTCCATGTAAAGGAACTGAGAAGTCATATCAGTTACCTTCCAACTTTAAGAAACATACACTTAAATGTTGTAAAATTTGATAGGGTGGTAAAAAGTTGAAGTCCACTTGCTGCTTCCTTCAAACCAGAATGGCTTCGGTAAGCTTTGAAGTCACTTTTCCCTATATTTATTCATTTTGGCCTCCTATTTCACTTCTTGCAAGCTCAGAAGTCTTGAATATATACAAAACTTTTAATTTAATCCAAGGCTATCAATATGCTTTAGATTTGAAGTTCTTACTGCAGTTACTATAAAGAATATTATATTTTGGGCTGCAACGTCGTGTAATCTGATAGAAGTTTATCGCCGTTTCGGAGGAAAGCATAGCCTCCATCTTCAAGATAGAATTTGATCCCGGGCAAAAACGATTGCATAAGCGAGGAACATTTGTGTCAAATCTACCCTTCCATGACTTCACGTCCCAGACTCTGACCTTCTCCCTATTCATTAAACGTCTTATCATGGACTCTATTTAGTCCCAATTTTGACAGCGTAGTTAGAAATCAGTCAACTTGGAAGACAATATTCATTTATTGCTTATTTGAATATCGTGTTGGGAATATTTCCGTACAGTGCACGAGAATTATGTGGTGCGCAGGCGTACACTACGCTATAACCTCCGGTGGTTAAATGTTTGCTTATCAACGCAAAATCTCTGTTCAATTCTAGGCGAATTTTTAGACATTCGTGGCGAATAAATTGGTGCAGAAGAATACGTATGCGTGTATAGGCCGCAGCACAATTTTCAGACAGAAATTATAGAAAAAATAATTTTCTTGGAATATTATTTCAGGAGTAGAACACCCTGTATTACTAATTATGAATATATATATTTTTTTAAATGACGTGTGATTTCGAATATTTCGAATATAAGCCGCACCCCAGTTTTCCTCTTGAATTTTTGGCAAAAAATGTGCGGCCTATACATGCGTAAATACGGCATTTCTATCCAAAATTCTAAGGTTTTGCCCTACTAATCGTAATTCCAACATTGCTCCATATTCGTTACCGGCCTGTGAGTTGTGCGATAACCTCGATAAGGCAGCACATTATCACATTCTTTGTCTTTAAATGGAGGATTCATCTCTATCCCGACATTTATTTGATTATTTAATAATTAAATTAAGTTTATTTTCAGTTGCCTAGGCCTATGTTCCATTTACTTGCATACTGTAAGTTAAAGCAGACTTTCCTCTACACAGGGCTCAACCCTGCATTGTGCTCCAGTGTTTACTGAACTCGCTGATCACAAAGAAAATATAACTGTGTAAGATTTGAGGCTTTCACGGCGGTGACTACGAAGAAAGCAGTCTTCTGGGATTTGGCACCGTGTATACGTGGTGTTAACCGACGTTTCGGAGGAACGTATCGCCTCCAGTCTGCTTTTACCGGTTCTCACGGTCTCTTCGCTTGCAGATTTCTTATATTTTTTCTTCTACCCTGAAGATGGAGGCGATACGTTCCTCCGAAACGTCGGTTAACACCACATATACACGGTGCCAAATCCCAGAAGACTGCTTTCTTCGTAAAATATAACTGATCTTCAAATATTTTATATCTATACCTGGCAGCTGCCGCTCTGACTTTACGGGTATTTCTTTCGCTGATTGCTATTTCATTTCATTCAAAATTACACCGTCTTAAATACGAGTTATCGAAATTGTAGTTTTATTTCTAGAACAATTGAAAATTATTTCAGAAGTACGCCGTAATGACGCACTGGTTTAATGAGCTCGCACTCACAAATGTGTATCTAAGCAGCGAGATTCTCTTTGTCCGTTATGAAAACAACTTCTAATAAACTATTATTCCATGTAAAAAAAAACTACAAGGCACTCCTCTGAGCAACAAGTTGCCACGTGAGACAGACACTTCTGCGCGAGCTGGGTTCTTGTCTAAGTGTCCTTCAGATGCGCTTACCCTTTTTACATTTATAGCGGTTTTTGTTAATGATTTATGTTCTACAAGAGTAACTTTGAGTAGATTTAATATTTGTCCCTGCGCCCAATCTGCCAAATGAACGAAACTTTTCAGGCATGAACTGTGGTTGTACACTCACACGGAATGATGTGATGTCTACTCTGCTTCAGGTTCTAAAGGAGATTTGTATTCATAATAACAGTAGATGAAAATTTCTTACTGTATTCAACATCATGAGCTCGGATAGTGTAGTGGGTATAGCGACTGGCCTAGGAGTCAGAGTTCGAGGACTGGTGGGAACAAGAATTTTCTCCACGTCGTTCAGACCGGTTCCTGCGCCCGTCTAGCCTAGTTTTCCCCGGATGGAAAGCGGCCTGGCCTCGAAGCTGACCACTCAACTCCAACTAGTGCCGAGGTCAGGAAAACGTGGATCTATACATCCACCCTCCCATAAGTCTTCACGGTGTAGTGCTATTTATTTAAGTACAGGGACTTTACTTCTTATTCCATATATTATTATTATTATTATTATTATTATTATTATTATTATTATTATTATTAATCACACTGCACAATCCTGTTGTGATAACTTTATAACACAACAAATATCGTATTAAAATGGGATGAATTCTAATAATTTTAATATAGTTTAACATATCTTATTGTATTTTAACACATTTTTACATTTCTATAATATTCAAACATGCCTATTGTATACTCAAGTTAGCAACAGGTTCCTGAAGGTAGGAAGCGCACATAGTTCCCCTGAGGATTAAATAAAGAAACCGAAGTATTTTGCTTGTCGATCTTAACTGAGTCACTACAGTAAAATGGGCTATATAATACAATATAAGTTATGTGCGCCATCGAAGTTTTTAAATATAAATATATGAAATATTGCACCGGGAGTCATGATGTGTTTTCTTGATTAAGAAATACGGGGAGTTGCGTCGAAACAACTACGGCATAAAATTGAATTAATTAAATACAGTTTCTTTAGAGCTATTGTAACTTTAATTTATGAATCACAAGCTTAAGCTAAAGTGAAATTAGAACAAAAAGAATCGTAATGATTGCAATATAATAATTCATTCCAAATTTTATTTAATTTAGTGATGGCTCAACAGCCCAAGGGCCAATTGCAAAGTGTGCATGAATGAACGAAAGAAACAGACACACACACAAAGTACAAAACAAGACAATTCATAATATCTGAGTGATGATTATAATAAAATAATTATAACTACAAAAAATCAACGTTAGAATTTAGATGATGATAATGATAATAATAATAATAATAATAATAACAAAATCATAAACTAGTTTAGAGCCAAGAAAGCAAAACATATGCACTTACAAGGATGCAGTATATATTATAATGCATAATGTGAAAGTAATGACAGCAATTAAGCCCGTCTACCGAAGTGCTTGATAACAGCTCGGAGGCAAATTACAGACAAGCACTGGAGGAAGAAAACTTATTAATACAGAAGAAGTGAACAAACAAAAACAAAGATGAAGATAAATACACAAAGAACGTAATAACTAAGGAATAAATAATATAGAACATAAAATAATATTAACAGTTTTAGGTAGACGATTATAAAATATGATTGAGAGAAACCGCTTTGATTGCAAATATGTCGAGACCTTCAACCACCGCGTTGGCAGCATAGGCGCACCGAGCAGAAGGTCAGTGCTGATTAGAGGGCCAAAAGCTAAACCTTAATAAGTCCCTAACACGAAGACAACAAGCATTTTCCAACAGTGAAAGTGTGGGATTTACGGCCAAGACNGGGGGGGGGGGAGAAGTGGCTTAAGGTGACGTCTCCGTTTACGTAAAGAATGTAGACTTAATTCCTTCAGGGCAGAAGAATAAGGAACGTGAAGGAAAAACGATGGAAGCAGATGGGCGCAAGCTTCCGCTGGATACGCTCAAGTTTGTTGGCATCGGTAGATATAACAGAATGCCAAACTACCGACGCATATTCTAACTCGGATTTGACTAACGTAAAGTACAGCACATATGAACAATCAAGGGAAGAAATTCAGAAGGTTATGGAGCGAATAAGGCCCAATATATTTATTCATTCAGACAATAACAAATCAACATGATTTTTAAAATAAAATTTTGAATCAAAGAAAATACCTAGGCCTCTTTTACTGCTGGCGCGTGTAATGGCAGCATGGTAAGGCTGATACCTGTATCTCAGAACATTTGTCTTCCTGGAGCATGACACAAGGCGGGTTCTAGCAGTATCAAGTGTCACGAAGCTAGCAGCGCACCAGTCACTCACGGAATCAATATCAGATGGTAGAAGAGGCAATCGTGTGGAGAGTTAATGACGCGGAAAAATTTTAGATCAGCAAGATTAAAATTTTACAATTGTTAATAATATTACACAGGCCATTAATGAATACGCTGAAAAGAAAATGCCTCAGGAAAGAGACTTGCGGCACACCGGAAGTGACTTGAAACGGTTAGGAGGGAGGGTATTAGAAAGGCGACCTCAAGGTTAAGTAACTGCGAAACCAGTTAACGTACCCATCAGAAAATCCAAGATTAGATTAGGGGATTAGGGGGGGGGCGAGGTCCGAAGAATCTGGAAGGTCAAAGTTAACACCGCAAGCTTGAGGTTAACTGCAGACAACAGGAGCCNGGAGCCATAAGGTCAAAAAAAAAAAAACTCTACCAAATTTGTAAATGTAGATTTAGAATTGATGAAGCCATGTTGGTTTGGATTTAGCTTAACGTAATAAGAGTGACAATCGTGAATTCAAGCAACTTATATAAATTACCAAGAATGTCGAAATCGGAGGAACAGACGTCATAAAATACAAATTGCTTGCTCCCGAGTCCTCTGATGTTTTGACAACAAATGCCGAGACAGTTTTCGAAATTCGCATGAGTCATAGCCGAACCACTCATGACTGGATCGTTGAAATTGGCCATGATCAAGTGGAAAAGGCACGATTTAAAATAGCACTGAAATGATACTTAAATGCACATACATTCTACTCTGTTGATGAATACTTATTGTCTAGAAAATAAGTTATGTATCTTTAAACAGCCTTGTGTGTAGTCACTGTGTATTCTTGGTTTCTCTAATGTGAGAATTCCATTGGGACTGTACATATGTTTTGTATTTATATGACATATTCTACATCCTACAGCCATTTTGACTAACTTTGGATTCATGGAATGCAATGTAATGTAATGTAATGTCGAGTTGCCTCCATTACCTGCTGGATTCACTATAAAATCATTAGCTGCAGCGCGAGCTCCCGCTTCAGGTGTAGTAGGGGTAACTATCAGATCAGGGGCAAACAGAACGCCAAACACCAGTGCTACTTATTAGAGGAAATTTGTCATCCGCAAAGGAAATATGAAAGGAAACATATGAGTTAAATTTAGTTTTGAGTCCGCGCTCAATTGCTCTTGCAGTGACTTGTGTACATCATCAGGAGTAATCGAGAGACAAATAGGGACTTAGACCATTCAGTTTTTGTAATAACGAGTAAGGAAAGAGTGTTGCAAGCACAGATGAGTGGCTGTCTACGAACTTTAACCTTATCAACAGCAGATATTCCCACAGGGGGCGTAATGGTGGCTGTCTTCTTTATATGCCTGACGGTTTTTAAGCCGTCAGGATCAGGTAGCACTGTAGGCCCAGAGGGTAAAATTTTAACCGTAGAAATAACAACAATAATAAATATAATGATGTAAAATACATACTCCCTATAAAGAAAATACTTTTTAAAACATGAAACCTGAATTTTACCTTGAATTATGTTTCTCCTTTTACAATATTTCCCGGCAAAACAGCCGCTTCCTGTGGTAAACTTTCATGTTTCCCCATACAAATTCTTCCTCATGCCAAAGCAATGTGAGCAGAGTACACAGCCCGGTTGTTGGTTAATTTATGCGGCCAACATGAGAGCTATGAGATGAAATTGATGTGTGACCCACGAATCTTGTTTTCTTGTACATAGGAAAGCTTTTCTTGTAAAGCTTTCCAGCGCTACGCCTCAAACTTGCGCTGCATAGGACTTAACTATTGGAAAGAGGAAGAAAGGGAGGGAGGAGAACAGAGAAAGAGAGGAAGGAAAGCGAGAAAGAGGAAGGAGGAAATGAAAAAAGGGGCAGAGATAGAAGGAAACAAAAAGAGGAACTCAGGAAAGCGAGAGAACATTTGTTTTGACTGTATATAAATTTGTGTATCATGACACCCAGGTTACAACATACTCCTATAAGTTACAAATTAACACTTTTTAGATGAGTTATTAACTGTGTCGTCCATAGATATCCAAGTGAAGGCATAATAAATATTCTTTCTCCTATATGGGATTCTTTCCTGCACGTAAATTTCTGAATTCAGATAAATTTCAATTAGGTTATATTGAATTGCTTAACATATTCATTTAATACTGTCTCGTCACAATAATGTTCTGTATTGTCATGTCCCATTTGAAAACCTAGATTTAAAAAAAAAACTGTAATTTTACCTGATTTACTTGGGCATGAAACTGCCTCTTGTCGCAAGAGATATACGGAAATGGCGGTGAATATAGGAAGCTGAAGAGGGAAACAGAATCCAAAGACGAAGAAATAACCAGTAAAATCAACTACGTAACTCTGGTAGCTCAACTCGATTCTGAGCCAGTTCTGTTCACTGATCCTTGATCTGTTATAATCCCATCTCCTTCTGTTTTCATGAATAAATTGCGATGTGCCTCGTTGTGAATCATCCTAAACTGCTGGCTGCATCCTCCTCAGGTCTGCATATTATTCTACAAACTATATTTTCAAGCATTTCTACATTACACGCTTCCATTAATTAAGGGACCACATTTCACACCCTAACCGATCACAGTGGCCGCGAGGTCCAAGACATGAACCGTCTTTGCCCGCTTGAACACTGGGATCGTGGGTTCGAATCCCACTCTTTGTACATTTATTCTGTGTTTGTGTTTTTCTGCGTGTAGGAAGCAGCTTTGCGACGGGTTGAACCCCCGTCCAAGGAGGGGGTGTATAGGATTAAGAACTGGAAAAAGCGGCCAAGTCCCAACAAGAGCCACGGATAAATAGAATTCACACCAGTACAAAATATCTACAGATAAATTTTATACCACGGAACAACGGGGTTGCGTAGTTGCTTGAGTTACTGTGCTAAAAGTCGGAAGGTCGCCGGTTCGATTCTCGATGAGGTCATAGATATTTTCAGTTGACCCAATACTTTCAGCGGCAACGCACTGTAGCCCTGGGGTCGACTCAACCTCTAACAGAAATGAATACCTAGAATATTCTTGGGGGTAAAGGGCGGACGGCGCGTAAGGCTGAACTCACCGTCATCTGTGAGTCGATTGTCTAGAAAATGTGGGAGCCTGACGTGTCACAACTCTATGGGCTTCCACGGCCTGTTAAATGAATAGCTTCTAATGTTGGTTGAGGCACTATGATACAAGCCAGAAGGTCGCTGGTTGAAGTCCCGATGAGGTCATTGGATTTTTTTTTTGCAATTGACTTAATCCTTCCCGCCGTACTATGGCNCTTTTTTTTTTTTTTTGCTTTCTTATAGTTTTATAAATTGAGATTTGGTGTATAAGACTGCATTTGTGATGCTACTATGTTGCTGAAAAATGATGGAAAGTCCTTCAAGAAGTTATTCTCGTGATTTCATTATGAACCTCATAAATAAATTTTATGTGCAAAGAAATTACTTCTTGCAAGTTGTTCGTGAATATATGCTAGTGAATATTATGTATCTTAGACAGAGAAGTATTTAAAAACACATTAATTTAATATATAAATATGGTAAAGGAGGTAAAAAAAAGTAAAGGTATCCCTGTAACAGGCCGTGGAAGCCCATAGGGTTGTGAGATGTTGAGGTTCTCACGTTTTCTAGACAATCGGCTCATAGGTGGCGACAAGGTTGTCAGCCCTACGCGCCGGCCGCCCTTTATCCCCAACAGTATTCAAAGAATATTCCTGGTACTCATTTCTGTTAAGAGGCTGAGTCGACCCAAGGGTCATAGTGCGGTTGGAAGGATTAGGTCAATTGAAAAAATCCAATAGCCTCATCGGGGACTTGAACCCGCGACCTTCCGGCTTGTAGCATAGTGCCTCAACCAACTACTCTACCGCGTGCCCCAAAGTTGTCTCTGTGCTTAATTAAGTACGAACACTGCCATGAAGATATGTGGTGGAGTGGAGGTATGGCGCCACCTTTCTTGGACTCGGCAATAGATGGAGATAATTGGTCAGCCACACCCTTGTCGCTTTATCCCCGGAGATATCACCCCTATCACCCATTGGTTAGGAGTCTAAGTGGGCTCCAGAGCAAGCCTAGACGCTGTGGAGCAGAGAAAAATTCCTTGTCCTGCCGGGAATTGAAACCCAGCCGTCTAGCTGTTAGCCCATCTCTATACCTACTGAGTTATTCCGGATCTAATACACAAACAAGAAGAACGTAAATGTTACAGCTTTCTACAGCCCCTCGTACAGATACTGACGCAAGAGATAACGTAAACAGAGCAGAGCACAACAATCCATCCTTGCTCTGATTGCTTCATCGATTCTGAAGTTCTCGAACTTTGATTTAGTTTGACAGTTGCTATTTATTTTTATTCAAAAACATTATGGATTTTTAAATTTCTGCGATGGAAAAGGTGACTGAAAACACTTAAAAGTTAATTTCATCAAAATTATATATGCATAAGTAAAACTTCCTTATTCAGCAAACAATTCAAGGACAGAGTCGACCATGAAGCCCCCAAACTTAAGCACCAAAAATATGATAAGGTGCGCCTGGTTTGGGCTATCTCGTGCTTCAGGGGGCCGTGCGTGATGCGGTTTATTGTGTGACCACCTCAACATACACAATATGTAAGGCCGGATGAAAGGAATATTTTTAAATTTGAAAGATTTTGGCCCAAACAATCGTTGTCTACTTGGGTTCTATCCCAGAATTTGCCTGGAGGGAGTAAGGGAAACTAATACATCAATCACAATAACTTACACCCCGACCGATACTCGAAACCAGTACCTTCCGAATACGAGTCAGCAGTATTGCCACTAATTCGACCTGCTCGGTCAGGCAACTCTGATGGACGACAAGGGAGCAATGGTGAAATGATTATTGCTAGGGGAAAGCAGAATAAACCCAAGAGAGAAACCTGCCTGGCCGTTCACAAGGTACCTCACGTGAAGTCACCAGGGACAGAACCAGAAGCTTCGAGGTGAGAAAGCACAGCCTAATAGCCCGAGCTATGGCGAGGACTATTAATATATCGAACATCTGGTATAGGTGTGAAATGTCTTTTTTCTGACATAAGAATTCAGAAATAACCACTCACAAGACAGCATCTAGGATAAGAACGAAACCGGTGGAGGATTCTTTAATTGAATAAAATGTATTTCCTGTATCAGCACATTATCATTTAATGCAACTTCAATATTCAATATAAAATTGCAATCTAATCACAGTAAACATTATGTACATATTCATTCATCAATGACTCTGCAGCCCTTTGTTGAGCCCTGGCCTCTTTTTTAGTTTCATAATCTTCTTTATACAAAAGGTAGGACTCCTTGGACGGGGGATCAGTCCGTCACAAGGCCGCTACCTACAAACAGGACAACACAAACACGGAAAAAATGCACACAGATTCCCACCGCGGCGGCCCGGTTTCGATCCCGGGTCTGGTCAAGTGGGATTTGTGGTGGACAAAGTAGCGCTGGGACGGGTTTTCTCCGAGTACTTTGGTTTCCATTGCCAATCTTCATTCCACCAAATTCTCCATCATCATAATCACCTAGGGCAGGCTACAATAGGCCAATAAGTGGCCGCCGTGCCGAGTGGACCCAGTTGGACTCCACCCCCCCACTAAACAAATTTAAAAGAATAAAAAAAATGCACAGAAACATCCATGCCTCGAATGGGATTCGAACCCACGATCCCAGGTTTTGAACAGGTGAAGACAGTTCATGCCTTAGACCGCGCGGCCACCGTGATCGGTATACATTATGTACACCTATATAAATATACATATGTAAATATATTGTATATACGAGTATATGACTGCTCTAGGCAAATTCACGGACAGTTCCTCTATCTGGAAAAACAGCCTCCTTCCGCATTCTTTCCAGTTCATCAATCATCCTATAATTCCACGCTATATAGTCCAGATATTGACACTAACCCACCATTTTTTTTTTCGCACAGTTTTCAAACAAACCTTCTCTAGCTCTGACACCGCCGTTTTCAATATTCTTATTTCTAAAACAAAATGTATTTTCTTATTTTTGGATCATTACATGAACGTAACCATTGGACACATGAAAACTAATACGAGATCTGAAATTCTCACAGTAGCTACTATGAGGAACGCCGTTGTCCGGGTTGTAACGCCATGCAGTCGGGTAATCATTACCGACCTTGCGGAGAAACGTGCTGTCTCCACGCCCAGGAGAGAAGGCCAAGTTAAAATAGAGGCAACACGTTCATCCGAAACGTCCTTAACAATTTAACATAGCAAACGGCGTCCCATCTCATAAAGCAGTAATCTTCAACAAAGCTAGTAATTTCAGTGCCATCCACAAATCGCATATTTACCAATAAGGTGTCAAACATAGGTTCGTGATTTCGAAGACTTTTATGAATTTAATGAATTAGTGCAACACAAAAGCAGTGATATTACAACATCTAACAATGTTAGAAAGTTAACCAAGCTCCATTCTCTGTACAGAGGCAAAAATGCAGACTAGGCAAGCAGAGTTACAATGCACAGTGACATGTTGCAGGGTTTACCTGGAAGAAAGCAGCGCACGAGAGCCCCACCGTCCCGGCGACCTGACGAACACTGCCGCCCGCTAGCTAGAGAGCTGCTGCTGTGACGTCACAACGCATGCGTCGCGGCGCTAGGCGCTGTCATGTGTCGAACCATTTGCATGAAATTAATTAAATAATTTGCATCCAAAGAAACTTAGCAGTCCTGTTGTAAAAAGGAAACATCAGAAGGATGTCTCCTGCTATAGACGTCTCCATCCATACTTCAATAGGATGTTCCAAAATATATATTCACAAAATACGGATTGAGGAAGCGTGTAACAGTCCCAAGAATCTAGTTGAATTGCTTCTCGATTACATACCAACATTCTGCAATTATGAAAATAAAGAACTGTACTTTTTTATCCATGTTAGGTGGGTCCCTTGTTACCACATCATGGCGCGTCCTCAGGTTGCGGATGGAGAAGACGCCCTCCAGGTAAGGAGGGAAGCTGCGAATACACTGAATAAGCAGTCGCGGACAGCCTACAAAGGGTGGTCCTCCAGCTTTGGGGTTGGGCGTGGGACTAACAACTCCTCATCGTAAAAATAAGATTGTTACGAAAATGTTCAAAAAGCCTCGGATCTGAACGAATCCTCTGGATAAACGACCTAGGTTAAAGAAAGTGGATATCTGGCTAAGGATACGGGTCTTCTAAATACGCCAATGAACCTTAAGGTTCCATAAAATGCTGGGAAGTTCTTGAGTAGCTGCACAATTGGCGACTTCGCAAGAAGGGCTCTTATGCATGGGTAGGTTCATGAACAATACAGTGTGTTGACGGGCAATCCTCAGTGCCGGGGTTTCCATATTAGACATACTACATTGAAATATTATTTTATAACAGGTAAAAAGGTGAATCTATTCCTGTAACAGGCCGTGAAGGCTCATAGCGCTGTGAAACGTCGAGGCTCCCACATTTTCTATAAAATCGACTCACAGATGGCGGTAAGGTCGTGAGCCTTACGCGCCGGCCACCCTTTACCGCCCAGGAAGATTCCTGTACTAATTTCTGTTAGAGGCTGAGTCGAACCGGGGTATTAGTGTGGATTAAGTCAATTGAAAAAATCCATGACCTCGTATGGATTCCAAGCCGCGATCTTCCGTCTTGTAGCATAGTGCCTCAAACAACGACGTTACCGCGTGCCCCCAAGAAGTAAAGAAGGAAAATATTATGTATATATATATATATATGTGTGTATAAACTGTCTGCTACTCTTCTATTTCCAAATTTCTACTATGTCGTCAATATACACTGTGACTGTGTTATATGAATTGCAACGTGTGCTGCGAAGTATTATAATTAATTGACGCTGTCAAGACAATAGTAATCATGCTTAATATTCGACACTTCCTGGGTTTAGAACTCAGTCCGGAAGTCGGCCATCCTAACTGTGGTTTCCACGACATTTTCCTTTTAAATCATTTTCAATTCATTATCCACTATCGACCTGCCATCCTATATTATGGATTCTGCAGTAGTGAGAGAATCACTGAAATTCATAAATAAATAAGCAACCAATGAAAATATAAGGATTATGGAAAATAATTTGAAAGTAATTTATGCATTTATCCATAAACAAATATGCCACCGTTTTATCATATACGAATAACACGAAACAATTCGTTGTCACACAAATATTTCCCCTCAATATATACATATTTACGGTTATAAATAACCTCGCAAACAAAATTATTACTAATTACATAAAATGTATTAATATTGATAGCTAAATCTCATTGGTCACTCTCAGGTCATAAAATATAAATTTTAACGGAACTGCTGTTAAGTTTTTAAATTGTTAATGCCAGCCAATGAGCTCGGTAGTCCCTCTATCGAATCTGAATTTAAAATTTAAGCATAAAGAGGGTTTCATTAAAATAAACAGGCCAATAATTTAGCCTGGTAATGATATTTAAGGTCGACGTCTTACTTACATATGGAGCTGAGCCCTTCTTGAGGAGAAGCCAAATCTGCAGCTACTCAAGAAGTTCCCAGCATTTTATGGAACCCTAAGGTTCATTACCGTGTTCAAAGAGCCCTCCACTGGTCTCTATTCTGAGCCAGATCAATCCAATCCCATCCCATCCTGTCTCTTCAAGATCCATTTTAATATTGTCACCCATCTACGTCTTAGTCTTCCCAGTGGTCTCTTTGAAGTCTACATTTATAAATAGTAAGATTATATATTTAAACTGTAAGACTTTTATGTAAAATTATATGACAGCATACTATATCAGCAACAACATTATATAAAGCTTAAATAAAATAACTGTTACCCTTATTAAAATGTTTTCATCTGACAAATTACATGGTATCACAGTCATATTCGTTTAATAGGTTATGTTATCTACAAGCAGACTTTACCCTAGCTGTGCCCCTCACAACATATTTATGTGTAGCATTTGTTTGGGAATTGGGTCGCAGTACCACCGACTTGCGTCAGTACATGGCAGATACAGAAATGCTCACAGCTACTTAATGTCATTTGTTACGCTTAATTTCTCATATAGTAGGCCATGCAAATGCGGCGTTTCACCACTGCGTATAATTATAGGTTACTCTAACTTTTCCATCTCCCCTTTCCATGTTCCATGGGTGGGGGTTATCAAATGACTGTGCTCTCCTCTAATGCATCGTTAGTGTTTCATGCAGCACTTGAGGCGTAATGTTTTTAAAGCATAAGCAACAAAATTTTATAAAATTGCTTCTTCTAGCTTTGATATGCCTATTTGCTTTATTTTTATTCATTCAGGTCTGTTACACTAGTCAATAATATAGAATGATTTGATTACACCGTCCAGTGTGACTTTATATATATATATGATGGCTTTACATGTTTCGGTCAATTGATGGTCATCTTCAGAAGGCAAATAGCAACACTTGAGGCAGCAACTATTACATAAATCATAGAACATCAAGAAAATTGTCCAAAGTTTTGTATATAAAGATTTTAAATTAAGCTAAAATGTGGTGAGTTAAAATATTTATAAAATTCTTAATATTTAAAATCTTAACCCGCTAAAGTTCGTGTCTTCGTGCCCCTTCTATCAACGGAAGATTGGGTTGATTTCCGCCTCATCAAAGAACGAAAGGAGAAGCAACTCAACAACAAACACAGACTCTTAATCGACTATATAAGGAAAAACACTGCCCGCAACTCCAAGGACGTTAATCTACCCAACCTCCCGTTGATAGAAGGGGCATGCAGACACATACCTTAGCGGTTTAAGATTTTAAATATTAAGAATTTTATGAATATTTTAACTCACCATATTTTAGCTTAATTTAAAATCTGTATATATACTATATATATAACTTTTGACAAATTTGTTCTTGATGTACTACGATTTATGTAATAGTAATTTCCTCAACGTGTTGTTATTTGCCATCTGAAGATGGTCATTAATTGACCGAAACATGGAAAGCATCATATATATATATATATAAAGTCACACTGGACGGTGTAATCAAATCATTCTGCGTGTATAATACTGCTTATCTGCTGCTCGCGAAATTTGATATTGCGAAGTACCACTGAGGTTTGTCGACAGGAGTTTATCACCTCTAATAAAATTATTTGTCATTATTACATAGAGCTGGCGCTTATGTGACGACTGAAGTATTTCTGTTTCATAAATTTGTCTAATATATTTTCGAGGACACGCCATATCTTGAGCAGACAATCTCACGGAAGCAAACTCGCATGTCTCTGTTTCACGCCCTGTGTTGCAAATAGAATCTAGTAATTTTATGATGATGACGAAACCATCTACGTCACTATCAGATAATGGCGCACCATCAAAGATGTTTTAGGCACAGCAAGTGCAGTAAGCCAGTATTCATGCTCTGTGGGCCATCACTCGGACCGCTCTGTCTGCTGCTGTAGACGTGGAAGATAAGTATATCTCCTCCCAAGACTCTCTATTATGCGCAGTTGGAGTCCAGGAAACTCAGGTGTAAGCACACAGCTCTATTTTAACACTGACTGCTTGATCAATATCTATACCCACTTCATCTAAGTTATATTTAACAAGAGTTGAAAGCCGAGGGCACGAACAAAACCCGCACAGTGTACTGTGCAGAAGTTCAAAGGAAAGACGGTAAATATATGCAATGTTTTAGAAGTCTGTTTCTGTGGTGTGTATGAGGAGAATTGAGGCAACAAGTAGCGGGACAGTGGTTGCAGAAGTCTGTGAGAAGTAGGGGAGATGACGTACTGTAACTAAGGCCCTGTTATAACCGAAATATCCTGCAATCCCAGTTTATTTAATGGACTTGACTAAATCCAAAGCTTATTCTGTTGAAATCTGCCACGTCTAAATAAACGGAGAACACTACACTGTGNCAATGTTTTAGAAGTCTGTTTCTGTGGTGTGTATGAGGAGAATTGAGGCAACAAGTAGCGGGACAGTGGTTGCAGAAGTCTGTGAGAAGTAGGGGAGATGACGTACTGTAACTAAGGCCCTGTTATAACCGAAATATCCTGCAATCCCAGTTTATTTAGTGGACTTGACTAAATCCAAAGCTTATTCTGTTGAAATCGGCCACGTCTAAATAAACGGAGAACACTACACTGTGTCCTTATACATGGCAAAGCTTATAATTGTGTTACACATTAGTTCAAGGACGTCTGCATTTTCCACTCTTTCACAGCCAATAAATAGAATATGCCTCTGTTATTGCTTCCCTTTTTCTTATTTTTCATTACAGATTATTACAAAACACCGATGTATTAATTCTACCATTTCTTCTCTACATACGGCCAGAATAAACCCCTCTGCATCCCAGAAGACTGTGCCCATCACCTTCGCTGATGGCACTGTCTTTGCCTTCTTTTTTGATGGAGAATGCAAATGGTGTCATTCCATAACCTGCCGTTTCGTTTCAGGCTCGAAATGGTGAAACTAGCTTTCGTCACCTGTCACAATACAGAGCAAAAAATCATCGCCTTCGTATCGATATCTCTGCAGCAGTTCTGAGGTGATGGCTTTTCGCTGACATTTGTGGTCTTCGGTCAATAACCGCGGGACCCAACGAGCACAGACTTTCCTATAGCCCAAGCTTTTGAATCATCTCCTGTACTGCACTGTGCCCTATTCCATGTTTTCGGGCTATTGTGTCCACAGTCACACGCCTGTCATCTTGAATGATCTCATCCACTCTTTCCTTGCTGCGTTCAGTTGAGGCTGTTCGAGGACGACCGCTCCGAGGCTCATCTTCGATGCTGGTTTTCCTGTCTTTAAAATATTTCACCCATCTCGCACCCATGCACACACTTCCATAAGCACGTTGAAGTCTGGTGAATTTCTGCAGCAGGGATTTCCTCTTTCACAAGAAATTCGATGACAGTGCGCTGGCGAAACGACATATCGTTGTCGGCCATTTTGTTAGGAGTGATACTGGTCACGTGATGCAAGCTATTGACGTCACAAGACACTCAGGGTTAGCACAACAGCTGGTTCCACCTACCACCATACTCTCCTTCGTCTGATGTTCCCAGGTTGCATGCAAAAGAAAGTTGCTCATGACTTTCGGTACGACCTACGTCAAACACATTTTTCTTAGAAAATCATATGCAAGAGTCAGTCCTTTCATTCTCACATTCAGTAGAAGTAACAAGATTTCTTATTACTAAATATGAACCTTAAGTAATTATAGGAAGGAGTATAATCTGTACTCCTCTCCCCCCTTTTCTCTATGGTTCTACAGACCTTTTGTTGGACCTTGGCCGCTTTTTTTCAGATTCTTAATCCCATACATAGCCGGTAGGACTCCTTGGACGGGGGATCAGCCCATCGCAAGGCCCCTATCCACACATAGAACACAAACACAGAATAAACGCACACAGAAGTCCATGCCTCGAGTGGAATTCGAACTCACGATCCAAGCGTTCCATCGGTGAAGACGATCCATGCCTTAGACTGCCCGGCCACTGTGATCGGCAGTACGATCTATTGAGATCTGTGGCTGAAACATGTAACAGTAACCGTAAGAGGCCTTGGAGGCCCATATGGTTGTGAGATGTCGAGTCTCCCACATTTTCTAGACATTCAGCTCACAGATGGCGGTAAGGTTGTCACCCTTACACGCCGGCCTCCCTTCACTCCCAGGAAGATTCCTGGTACTCATTTCTGTTAGAGGCTGAGTCGACTCCAGGGTCAGAGTGCGCGGCAGCTAGAAGTATTGAGTCAGTTGATAAGTTCAATGATCTGGTTGGGAACTGAACCCGCGACCTTCCAGCTTGTAGCATAGTGCCTCAACAGTAATAAACAAATATAAAAGCACCATTACATATTGTAGTTACGTAGTCTGAAATTGTAGAGTTTCTATATGTCTGACGTAACATGTCTTTCCAGTATAATATACCCACCTTTAGGCTTCGGTTTCTCACGTGTGTGTGCATGTTGTGATGAGAATCCTGTAGTGTGACTGTATACGTCTTTATAAAAATAAAGCTTATATGAATGTTTAGAGTGATCATTTTGAAGTGCCGTTTCCTTTCTTCTTATTCCCACGTTCCCTGCCGCACTGGCACATGTTTCCGGAAAGTTAGCCTGCCTATACGAGTACCCCGCCGGTCACGGTAGCCGAGCGGTCTAAGGCATGCACTGTCTTCGCTCGCTTGGAAATCGGGATCGTGGGTTCGAATCCTACTCAGGGCATGGATGCTTGGATGTTTGTGTGCGATTTTCTCTGTTTGTCTACAGGTAGAGGCCTTGCGACGAGCTGATCACTCGCCCAAGGAGTCTCACTGTATCTATAAGATCTACAAAAACCGAAGTGAAAGGAGTTCATGGAGGTAGGCCTAGGCCCACTGGGGCTGTAGTGCCAAGGAAAAAAAAATACGAGTACCCCACTAGCTGATTGCATATCATAACCACACGCAGGCTCCTACAGTGGCCTTATTCTGGTAGGAAATGCGTGTAGTCTAACGGCAATATAATTTTAGCGCATAAACATCGCGCAGTTTTTCATTATATATGAGTCATTTGATAAAATTGTAGCTGTTAATTTCTCGTTATAGACATTTATTTTGTATCCTTACACGATATTCTGCAATAAAAGGGGGAAAACAAAGTATTCACACGCAGAAGCCATCAAAATTGTATAATTATATGAGATTTGAACTTTCCACATTCTAGGTCCTAGAAAGGAGTAATATTCTTATTCACTGCCGTGGAAACTTAAAATCTCATATATTTATACAATTTTGATGGCTTCTGCGTGTGCAGACGGAGAAGCAATATTTTTATCCGAAACGTCGGTAAATATATCCTAGATTCTAGGAAATGTTGCTTCTCTATCCCTTGCAGGGATCCCAGATTCTTTTCCGCTCTCCTTAATCCTACTGTTTGGTTCTAGAGTCACTCCCCCGGCCGTTCATCTCCCTACATCTCTAACACGAATTACACGATCGTCTTACACTTCTACCGTGTAGACAGACCCAGCACATTCTTGTGAAGCGTCGGTAAACCTTTGCCACATTACAAGGAATCACTTCTCAGATGATAGTACTATTCAATTTGCTGTAAAGAACGTCAAAGAAGAATGCCGTCTTATGGGATGTGGCGCCGTGTAGATATTTTGTTAACCGACGTTTCGGAGGAATATATCGCCTCCATCTTCAGGGCATAAGAAATCCGCGAGCGATGAATCAGCGTGAGCAGGTGTCTGTAGTTATAAGAACGTCAAATAACACCATATCATGTATAGGGTCATTAGAACATATGTCGGTTAAACAAAATTTCAGTGTCGATGTACCTTCCTCATTCACCCCACACCGGGATCAGCATTGCAACAAACCAGGACTACGTCCTGTTTCCATAATTCTTCATCATACGATCATGTGGCATATACATAACACAGTAAGCTGTTAAACAACTTACATTGCTGAAGTTTCTTCATCACCCATTGCACCCTCACATTGTACTTTACAATAGGCCACGACCCTTATTGTCTATGAGTTCATCAACATCCTGTATATACACACACACAAAACAGCGTGTTGTTCAACTATTCGCACACTTCAGCTTTATGCATGAGTACCCTAGACTAGAATAGAACTTGTTAATTGGCTGGACCACCTGCCATTTGTTTTCATCTGTAGGCTCGAAGTCTCTCTTCAGACCGTACACAAACCCCACTTCATCTCCTCGAGTTAAAGAAATCCGCCTCTTGCCCTCGGATGCGGTCGTCCAAATCTCCATCGTGCATTGTCTTGCTTCACTATAAGACAAAACTAATTCAAACTCGCACCAGAGCTTCTTTCTACATGCTCGTAGGGGAGGAGGAATATTCCAATTAACGTAATTGAATAGGAAAACAAGCAGTGACACGCCACATCAAAACAACCCAGCAGAATACAATTTAATCTAGATGATTCAGCAGTGAACATAGCGGTCGGAGAGCTAGAGCCTTCTTTCGTGTTCAGAAGATCCCAGGAAAATTCTCGGCCCCCTTTCCCGAACTCACTTTAAGAATATTTGTCATATTCCTCAATCCTTCGAGACTTTTCTCAGAAATGTCAATTTATTTTTATTATTCTCCTGTGTCGATGTTTAATTTGTTGTGTTTTTAGATATGATTGCTTATAAGTTAATTAATTAACAGATTATCATTTAATATCAGCTTAACAGCAAACAAGAGCACAGCATGTAAGATTGGAGGTTTTCACGGAGGTGACTATGAAGAATGCCGTCTTCCGGGATGTGGCGCCGTGCAGATCTTGTGTGAAACGATGTCTGCAGCCATCTGCTCACGCTGTTTACTCGCTCGCGGATTTTTCTACACTGAAGATGGAGGCGATACGTTCCTCCGAAACGTCGGTTCACACAAGATCTACACGATGCCACATCCCAGAAGACGGCATTCTTCAAGAGGACATCACTTTAAAGGAAAACGCAAACGAGCGCCATATGCGAGTGAACAGTAATCCTGCTTCTTGATCGGCAGTTCCGTGTTCATAACAGATTCTTTCTTTACTTCTTTCTGTTGCTTATTTGCTATCATCCAACCACTTCACGACGTAGCCTGAGCTACTGACAGATCACTAAAGAAAGTAACAAAGCAAGAGAGATAATCCCTATTCAAGTTTCGCCAATAACAGCAGCTGTAAGCGCAAAAAGCTGGTGCAGCCGTTCGTTTCACCGCCCGCGGCTTTGTGCCACGCGTTAGCAGCTCCTTATATCCTTTCCGGCCGAGCCCTTCGAACACTTTAAGTTTAGGAGCATGGGGGCACCGAGTTGCAAGTGACCCCTTGTAGCAGCTTAGATTGCCGCTACCTCCGTAGTTGTAGAACTCACCCGCGCTGCGTTTTTCCTTACTTCCTTCCCTTCCGTGGTGTGATATTATAACAACGCGTTGCCAGGCAACAGCTTTATAAATATGTTCCTACATGAAATAAAGATGAAGCTGTGTTTTCTATGTATTTCGCGCCGATCAGCAGTGGAACAACGGGCTTATGCAACGCGTTTCTAAGCAACGGATCGATAAACAAACTTCCGCGTAAGCGGTTAC
This sequence comes from Cryptotermes secundus, assembly GCF_002891405.2. Classification (NCBI taxonomy): domain Eukaryota; kingdom Metazoa; phylum Arthropoda; class Insecta; order Blattodea; family Kalotermitidae; genus Cryptotermes; species Cryptotermes secundus. The sequence goes on along the minus strand of NW_019719366.1, from coordinate 56,975 downwards.
GTCAGCAAAAATAAAGACTGTGTTTTCTGTCTGGTCTCTGCCGAGTGCTTGCTAAGAGACGTGAATGCAGTGACAGTTCGAGGGCAGTTACGAGTCAGTCATAAGCTAGAAGAGTGAGTCCAGAAGAATTTTTGGTTCCGAGGTTTCAGAGTGTTTGGAGCTGAAATAGCAAGAAGACTTCACAATGATCTGAAGCCAGCGCTCGAGATGATCAACTCAGTCTTACATATATGTGCATGCATTACGTATGTATGTGTGTGTATAGATATACAGCATGCAACAATATTTATGCATATATGTATTTAGAAATTCGTTAGTGTATATACAGGATGATTCACGAAGTTTTACCCCGGCTTATGGTACATATTCCTGGGGTTATTTCCTGCAAAATTTCCTTATAAACTTTTGGTCGATTTTCAATAATTACGGAGTTACAATAGATTTTCGAAACGTATCAATGTGAATGCAGCGCTATACTTCCCCCCTGGGCGACCTTGCGATCCAGTCAGCTGTGTCAGCAGATAAGCTGACCGGCTGGAATGTTGCGCCATCCTAGGGAAAGCGATCCAGTAGTGAAGTGGACGTTGTGTTGGTGACTGTGAAGTTAAGATGCTGTACACATTTTCCACTGAGGAATACGCCAATATGGTGTTTGTTTTGGGTGTATGTGATGGAAATGCAATAGCCGATGCTGCCGAATATCACCGGCGTTATCCTAATCGCAGGATTCCGAATCCTAAATCCATTAGCAGTACATTCAACACATTAAGACAAACTGGTTCTCTCTCCAGCGTTCGTATACAATACGAACGAAATCCTCAACGTGAATTGTGCGAAGAAGAAACCATTCTCGATGCTGTAGAGCGCATTCCTCGTGCCAGTACAAGACGTCTAGCTCGGCGGTTCGGTGTTTCTCAGTCCATGGCGTGGAGGACTCTTCATGAGAACGGGCTACATCCTTATCATTTACAACAGGGGTCTCCAAATTTTTCGAACCGCGGGCCACATTAGGTAATTCAGCACTTTCAACGGGCCGGATAAAATGAGAACTTAATAACTCTAGGTATGTTATATTTTAGCGTCCTGTTACATTGATTCATGTCCATGGTTTATGTTGACCTTCTTACAGTGTATACACTTTTTCACCTTATTCTTCACTTCCCCACTACATGTTTCGGCACTAATGTGCCATCTTCAGGTGTCTTTATGCACGTTAAACTATTGTACTGCATGCCTTAATGTCTTCATTCTAAAATGACTAAAATCTGTATTCATCATATAGGATGATGAATTCTAAATAATAAAACTTTTCAGGATTCTTCCTACGTCGCACTCAAACACGCGAATTACGCCAATCCTCTTTATGTGAGCATTCCTCCTACATATATTTGTGTATCGTGTTCTGTGTTGTGTTTTGCTCCTGTTACTGCATGCGTTGTACTGCTGGATCTGTGTGTGTGTGTGTGCATCACACATCAGTTGAAATCTATGAACAAGTATTTTTTTACCAGTACTCATTGGAAAATTAGTTTAATTGGCGCATTTCAGCACAATTCTTTCGCGGGCCGGATAAAATCACATCGCGGGCCGTAGTTTGGAGATCCTTGATTTACAACAAGTACAACACCACCTACAACCAGGAGACCGTGCTCTTCGTCTGCAGTTCTGCAACTGGTTAAATGGAAATCGGCAGTTGTACCGCTTGATAATGTTCTGCGATGAGGCACAGTTTACACGGGACGGGGTCAACAATAGTCACAACTTACATGTTTGGGCAGACAATAATCCCCGTGCCACGATAGAATCGAATTTTCAACACCGATTCAGTGTCAATGTCTGGTGTGGTGTTCTGTATGATCAGCTAATCGGGCCGTTCATTTTATTGCATTTGGGGCTGGATGAAGGACATTGTGTACCAGGTAAAGGTACAAACACGTGAAGCGTTGCTTGAACGTATTCTGGACGCGGCGATGACAATAAGGAACAAACGTGTGGAACTGCGAAATGCTACGAGCGCGGTTCATACGCGTGCGACGCGTTGTGTTGACATGCAGGGAGACATTTTTGAAAATCTTATGTAAATCCAGTCGTCTTCTAAAGCACTACAGTTTAAAGGAAACAGATTGATAGAAGGTTGTGATATGCAACCATTGGTATGTTTACAGAATGGGATGCTGAAAATAATGTAATTTTGTAACATAAAATAGATGAAAAATGTTGCACAAAGCAAAATTAAGAAATTGAAAATAAAACTTGGTTTTAGAATGCTTCTTTCCTAAAACATTAACGATTTAAAAAGTGTTTGTATTGTATTTCTAATTTGTTTTGACTGAAAATCGAAGAAAAAAAGATTTTTCGCCAGTTTTCAAATTACTGTATCTCTTTAATTATTAGTCGGATACCATTAGTATATTAACATTTTTTGTTCCAAATTACCTCAGGAATGCCCTCCCTAAGTGGGGGTAAAACTTCGTGAATCACCCTGTATGTATGTATAACTTTGTGTTACAAGGTAAAAGGTTATCAAATTTTAAATCGCTGAGAGTTTTATTTTAGGCACTTATCAGTGAAGCTGATCACTCACCTCCATGTACTGCCGAGCTCAAGAAGGACGGAGCTGTACTTGTACCCCTCAATATGTCTTCATTGTATAGTGCTTAACTAATTAAGCACAGGGATAATTTTACAGTACCAATAGATCACATTATAAAATACATATTTTTTCAAATATACCTATACAAATATCTGCCTTGTAAGCATGGTGTGTGTATTACAGTAAGGAATTGAATGCCAGATTTAACATTTAATGCTCGAGTTCGGAGACTCCTCTTTGACACGTCACCGGCAATGCTCTTGTATATTTTAAATTATAAGCTTCGTAACCTCTATTCAGAAGGACATATTTCAGGAAAGGAAGCAACATTTGTAATTTCTCGAACTCCTTGTTAAAATGAACAGATGCGTATGCAGCATAATACGTCCAGTGGCGGAGACAGGTCTGTGGGCGGTAAAGTACTTCTTTGAGTTTCACTCGAGGACAGTCGATAACGAGGCTATTTATCGAGCTACGTGAAAAGAGTTGGAACTTTGGCGACAAGAACAGCACATGGACATGAAAGTTCCCAGATGTACTGATCACGAGACGTGCCACTCTTACACTGACACTCTCCAAGGAGAGCCGAAGAGAAACGAGATGAAGGAGCTTTCATATTTTTCAATTAACGAAGAGCCCCTCCCCCACCCCCTCTTGCCGCCATCTTCATCAGTTAAATGAGGGAGCGAAGAGAGTAGAAGGGAAAACTGATTTCTGCTGGAAATTGGTAACTTGGAAAGAAATGGTCTACAGAAGGGCTTTGTCAGTCAGAGAATCCAGGAAACAAGGAAATGGATCCTGTCCCAAGGCAAAACGCGAATTTCATTAGTACAAGTCAACCAATCCGGATTCTGGCTTCCACATTTCTCGAAGGTTTAGTCTCCTTATTAACTGCGTTCTACAAGACAATCCCAGTCTGATGACAGTCGCTCGGTAAGACTGGTATCAGGCATGAAACATTTCCTTCGCCTGCCCTACTGATTACGCGCTTATTAATTTCTTGATAGGATACAACTGCAAAACATAAGCATAATTTTAATATGAAGTATTGAAAGCTATCCCTGTAACCGGCCATGAAGGCCCATAGGGTCGAGGTACCCACATTTTCTCTACACAATCGGGTCACATATGGCGGTAAGGTTGTCAGCGCATAAGGCTTTACTCCCCAGGAAGATTCCTGGTACTCATTTCTGTTGGAGGCTGAGTTGAACCCAGGGTCATAGTGCGGCTGGAAGGATTAGGTCAATTGAAAAAAAAATACACCTGATCGGGACTTGAACCTGCGACCTTCCAGCTTGTAGCATAGTGCCTCACTCAACTACGCTACCGCTTGACCCTAATATAAAGTATTATGTATGTATATATGTAATATGTAACAGCTACGTGTACTGCCACTGCTATTATGTGCAATTTTATTTTCTCTATACCACGCATATTAATTTTTACTTTCTTTTTCTTCTTCTTTGTTCGACGCCTCCACGTGGTATGTGTTACTATGAACTTATAGACTTGTATGTCATTAATAAAATATTATATAATTATCATCTTAGGTGTGGCTGAATTATATTTCCTTCGCCGTTCCACAAAAACATTTACTTTCCTGAAGTGAAATATGATCTTAATTTGTAAGATTAAAATTTATTTCTCGACATTGTTTAAATGTTTATTTATTTGTAGTTTATTTAAAGCCGTGGACAGTAATTCGGACTATACAGCAACGGACATTTGGATGACAGCCAGAAATGAATATGCAAAGAAAGTGGTAGGAGAACTTGGTTCAGTCGAGGTCCCATCCTGTTATTTGCTTGGAGAGACTTAGGGTCCACGAAGGCCTTAATAAGGGTTGGCGGTGTCCTGGCCGAGAATCTAACCGAGCATCTCCCAAATTCGAGTCAGAAGCTTTAAAATTTAATCAACTTTCTCGGTACAGCAATGACCTAACTTCGGAGGTTATACGGAGTCCACAAAGATGGAAAGATCTTAAATATTGAGAGACAGGAGAGCACACTTTTATATTTCAAAATACTGTGACGAATATGATCACTGCTAGGCAACGGTTCGGTAACACATATTCCCGCGGCAACTAAAAGCCGGAATAGTTCATTATTAGTCAACGGCTCGCCAAAAACATGTTTCGTAGGAGATGATGAAAGAGAGAACAACAGAGGAAACGTTTGAGATGGTAATGCATATTCGTTTTGGCTGGAAGTTAGTTCAGTCCAGGAGATTTCAGTCTGAATGATTTCTCCTTCGTCATTCACTGCAGTAGAAGAGAAGACACTTGTAGTTCAATAAGGAATGGAGCGAGTATTAGGAAGTCATTGATTGTTAGTTGTTATAATTGGTTGTAATTGCAATCGAATGACCAATAAATCCAATCATGCAACCCAGAACCCGCTATATTCGTAACAGAATCCCGGACACGTGACAATACTAATCGGACATTTGTCTTCGGAGGCTGTGAAAAACTAAGACATATCTCAGTTGAGGTGGTTGTAAAATTAACAGAAATTTTAACTTGTTACCATCGGAATAGAAATGTAATTACATCAATATCCTTTGTAAAGCAAATCAATGAATCAATCAATCTTATTAGTAATGACTTACCCTGTTTGATTGAACTCGGAAGGTGTCCCCACACAAAGGGGGGGGGGGAGCAAGATGTCAGAGTATTCTGTACATCCGATTACATAGGCTGGCAAAGCGTTGAGCTCCCCTCACGTGATGGCGGTAGAACAGCCCCTCGAAGAAAACAAGTATAGTCCGTATCACATGACAACTGGAAAACAGAGGTAATTTATTATCGAATCTGAATATTACGATTTAAATGTAAAATTTGTTAAAAGAATTGTATGCCCTTCTTTGTATTTCTCTTTACAAAATGCCTAACACTTAAATTACACACCTGCGTATGTCCCGCGTTAACTTTCTTTGAGAAGCCATTGACTATAAATCATGTTTATCGTGGATCTGACTGTACAAAAGAAGTAAAATTACGTCATTCTAAATATCCAGATTGTATGATGATTGATGAATAACAATGGAAAAAATGTGGAGGTAAGGTGTGATGGAATTCTGGAATTTGTATGGAGAGACTGAAGAAAACTACGAAAAACTAAGTGCAGATCGTCGTCTATGCCTAGTTTGGTGCTGATAATTTTATCTCACCACAAATTTATTTAGGTTTTGAAATGAAAACATATTTCCATAACATTCACGCCACTCGTCACTTTCTCTTTATTATTATTATTATTATTATTATTATTATTATTATTGTTGTTACATGACTACAGGCAATATATCATTCGCGTTAAATGAGGGAGGTCTTGAAAATAACAACGGAACTCTGTAATAATAGATTAAATTAGACAAACACCAGTGAAACCACCATAGGGGCTATAATTAAATTAAAATATCTGACATCGAATTAATGAGGTGAGAGTAATTATCTGGCGTATCATAAAAATAATTCGTATCGTGAAATCAAATACGTATGTATCAAATAAGTACTTAAATCTGTTGTTATGTATGAGCATTATAAAGTCGGCCTACAGAACAACATGACTTTTATGTGCTAAATGAAACACAAAAATTTGAAGAATATTTTCTCCCACGATGCAACTCATTTAGCCTGGTAGAAGGAAAAACCTACTGCCTGCATCTTCAGGACGAAGACTAAGTGAAGACAGGCACCAGTAAGAAAGAAGCAGGATTGTAATTTGAATTTTATTATGTCCAATGAATAATAGATTTTCAACTAGTCTAGCTGCCAAATTCTCCTAACTCTCTCTCGGCAGTTTTCGACCACGTATCAATGTTATAAAAATGCATGGTCGACTGTGGCTTAGTTGGGAATAAAAAAAAAGAATATTAGAAAAAGCGAGATACAGCGACTTCTTCTTACAGGTTAACTTCAAGATCGTACTGATAATGTGCCTAATTACCCAACTTCATTTAGCATAATCGTTATCGAGAAGCTAGCAGTCGTTCAACTCCTCTAGATATGCCACGAATTTTATGGCACCCAAAAGTTTATTACTTGTTCAATTGAATCTATTCTTAACCAGGTGATTCTACCCACATCTATTCTTTTGAAGCCAATTTCTGTATTATATCCACTTCTACGTCTGGGCTGTCCAAGTGTTTTCTTCACTTCGCAATTTCCATTGAAAATATTGTATACATTTCTCGTTTGTCTCATGTATATTTTATTCCCCCACCGCCTGATCCTCCTTAATTAATGTGGAAATACTTGACGTATAAGTTTAAAAAATATTTTTAACTTTTGCACTAGAACTCGAAAATTGAAAATTACTAATATCAAAATTTGCCAGTGGACAAAAATCTAGACCAGATGCATCACACCCCAGTCCTCACAGTCTATTTCCAGAACATCCATCTTAATATTACTTTGCAAGGTCCTCAAAGTGGCCGTTTCCCACCAAAATTCTGTGCGCATCCCGCATTTCCACAGCCTTCTAGATTCAGCATTGTAGGAACAGTAACTGATTTGTACAAATCACGAAGTTACTCGATCTAAGAAACGTATCATTGCCAGTTCAGAAACACTGGAACCTATACCGGAGATTGGATTAGTCGGCCGGAAAGGGGGAAGAGCGGAAGTTCATTGATCTGCGCAGTTCCTGTTCTGATCAGCGTGCTTAATGAGCTTATCAGGGCATAAATATCTATCGATGAGGTATAATTATTGCGTGTAATTGGAGTCAAGTGCTTATTTTTAGGTTTCATATTCGTGTTATGCCATCAAGTTTAATTTGCTATTAATTCAGTCGGCGGATTTGCAGATCCAGACAACCACTGTCATCGGATCCTATCCTGATCCATATCAACACAGCCTATAAACCAATTATAGTTTTGTAAGCCACGTACTGATTCGCCGGAGCCGTTTGTTTCAAATACCTGACCCAATTGTGGTTCCCTCCATTACGAGTTGGCGATTCCTGGGAAAGCAAATGGATTTCATCACCACTCTGTTTCCCAATACATAAACACAACATGACGCCTCTTAATCTATATGAAATGACAGGTTTAGTCATATTTATCCTCTGCTTCATTCTCATAGTATAGGTTTTTCTGCCTTGTTTCAATCCAAAAGTAATTTCTTGAAGAATGAATCTCTTAGACATTTCGTAAGATTTCCCTGGAAGGGATATCGGTCGTTATGGGGCACGCGGTAGCGTAGTTGGTTGAGTGGCTATGCTACACGCCGGAAGGTCGCGAGTTCAAGTCCCGATGAATTCATTATATTTTTCAATTGACCTAATCCTTCCAGCCGCACTAGACCCTGGGATCGACTCAGCCTCTAACAGAAATGAGTACCAGGAATAAATGAAATAATTTTCCTGTGGAGTGAAGCGCGGCCGGCGCGTAGGACTGACAACCTTACCGCCATCTTTGAGCCGATTGTCTAGATAATGTGGGACCCTCAACGTCTCACAACCCTATGGGCCTTCACGGCCTGTTACAGGGATAGCTTTAAATTTTTTTTACTTTATAGGGGGATCGGCCGTTAGTAAGGCTTCTATATACGGAGAAAAATATAGGATGGGGGGGGGGAAGCATGGACAAGCACCCAGTACATAGGCGGGATTCGAACCCATGTTCCAGCGGACGAAAATATTAGTGTGAGGTATCCATCGTCGTCAAGCCATTTATGCAATGAATTCATACATGCCGTTACAAGAAGTCTGTGTTACGGATCTTGTTTTTTCAGTCCTTCCGAGAAAACGCTGTTATTATGGACACATTAAAACAGGACACAAACGTATCTCTCCGTATCCATGCAAGTCATCTTTCACAATAATGTCTGGCAACCCGATGCCATATAAAACATTGTTACAAGAAAGAAGGAGTGAATCCATAATCTTACTGTAAATGACATATCTTTTATACTTATTAAATATTATAAAAATCCCGACATATCTCAGCCATAAACTATCAACTTCAGCGGGACACCAGATATGAAAGATAAATTAATAATTTTATACATGAATAACTTATTTTAATATCGAATTCTTTAATTTTTTCAACAAATTCAAACAAGTATTATTTTAAAGTTCACCAATGTAAACCGCTGTTAAATGCAACTTTCTTGAAAATTTGGTCTGGTACTATATTATGAAGGGGCATTCGGTAGTGTAGTTGGTCGAGTACTACGCTACAAGCCGATTCCCGATGAGGCCATTGAAGTTTTCAAATGATTAGGAATCTTCTTGGGTGTAAAGAGCGACCGACGCTTAAAGCTGACAACCTCACCGCCGACTCTCTAAAAAATGTGGGAACCTCGACGTCTCACAACCCTATGGGCATCCACGGCCTGTTACAAGGATAGCTTTACTTTTACTTGACATTCCTTTGATATCTGATCATTTATGACCAAAATATATCGAAGTTTTAGTAGTATTAATCGATATAATAAAATAAATTAGATACACTTCCATGGTGGTTTCACATTTTAACATAAACAGTATATCATCAAAGTGAACTCTATCGAACATTGTTACACAGCTTGTGAGCCAATTAAAATTAAGCTCAGGTGAATAACTGCAAATGCAGGCATCGAAATTGTGGAGTGCTTAAGTGCGTCGAACCCAACTCTCGCAGATATGTAGCTGCATCAAAGTGACTTCATTTAACTCGGTGCCAAGTTGCCCGTTTCCAGATCACTGGCACGTAGTATATTGCAAAACATACGAAACCGATAATCATTCTCTGTGCTACCAGCGGGCATCGAAGGCAATACGTCCACAGCATTGACAACAGATTAGTCTACCCAACTCAAAAGACTAGAAACAAAAGCGACAAGATATAGCGACTTATGCCAGTATTGCTGTCACGGCATGAAACCCTTGACTCAGCGAAACTGTCAGGCTTGTAGCTTCTACAGACCCACCACAACATGGCACTGACATGTTTTCTGGTCGTTCTGAACTCGAGACATGTCCTTGCGGCTGGCTGGACACTTGTTAATATAAGAATCGTTTCGTATAAAGTGGGAGCGGATAACTGGACATCAGTCTCTCCAATGAACCTAACGAGAAGATAGCTTCACGCAGTCATGTTCCTTACTTACACATCGGTGAAGCTCGCGTCGGAGTTTCGACTGGCTTAAAGGGATCAGTCGATATGCGACAGACCCTATAAGAGTGCACTGAACAAAATGGCGACGGTATCCTCCCAGTCCCTTCAAGTTCATGATTATTATAAACTTTGTATTATGATTTAGGGTACTTAGAGCACGCGGTAGCGTAGTTGGTTGAGGCATTATGCTACAAACCGGATAGGTGCGTGTTCGATTCCCGATGAAATCATTGCATTTTTCATTTGACCCAATCCTTCCAGCCGCACTATGGACCTGGGGTCGACTCAGTTTCTAGCAGGAATATCAGGAGTCTTTTTGAGGGTAAAGGGCGGCCGGCGCGTAAGGCTGACAACCTTACCGCCATCTGTGAGCCGACAGTCTAGAAATATGTGGGAGCCTCGACGTCCCACTACCCTATGGACCTCCATGGCTTGTTACATGGATAGGTTTTCGCTTTGTATGATTATATTTATTCTATTTATCTATGACTCTACAGCCCTTTGTTGGACCTCGACAGCTTTTTCAGTTTCTCTATCCTATACATGTTCGGTAGGACTCCTTGGACGGGAGATCAGCCCGACGCAAGGCCTCTATCTACACACAGAACAACACAAACACAGATATTCATGCCTCAAGTGGGATGTGAACCCATGAACCAAGCGTTCGAGTGAACGAAGGCAGTTCATGCCTTAGACTGCTTGGCCCCTGTAATCAGTCATTATATTTAGTACCTATGAAATTTTAAGTTTTCACGGCATTTAATGAGAAGACTATTCTCTACCAGGGTGTAATCTTATGTAGTTTCTAATGTTTAGGAGGAAATTATTTTCGCCTTTTTCAAGCAACTGTGAAGATGGAGGCAGTAGGACCTACAGAATATCTGTTACCGATCTAGCAAACTACACATCGTTGCACCAAACAGCCAATAATCCTCTTAATTATTAATCGTTCCTAAACTTTTAATTAAGGGCCTCTAACACTTATAGGGGCAGAGGAACTAGGTGAAACGAATACGAGAAATTCATAGTTCGCACCGTGTAAGATAGTGGGAGCAATGATATGACGAGAGGTAATGCGATTTGCAAATAGTATTTGCACCTATCGTTCTCAAAATAGAAACATTTTCCAAAACAGTGTTTCGGTACAATCTACTTCACAACAGATACGTAACGCGTAATGTATCGAAGTCATTCTCCTACCTCACGTCCACATTATTAACACTCTTACGTAAATTAACTCCGTGGCTTTTAGTCCTCAAGCGAACTATACCGAACGAGCGACCGGCGCTTGTCGGCGAGTGAGTGCCAACTTTTGCGCATTGAGGGTGTCGCGTGGTCAGCGCAATGGATTCCCACGGCCGTTAATTTCGGTTTTCTAGACCGGAGCCGTTACTTTTCAACTCAAGTAGCTCCTTTGTTATCCTCACGAGGTTGAATGGAACCCGTTCCAGACCCACTACTTCTCAGAATATCTGGTAAGCGCCGGAAATCGAACCCGGGGCCTCTTTTTCTGCAGCCAGGAACTCTGACCACTAGACCACAGAAGCGGTCTTAAAGTTCGTACAACTGAATAAATTCTGAAGACCCAAAAACCCTTCTGAGGCTACCTTAGCCCTCCTCTGAATGTAGTTAATAAGTTTCTTCAGCCGCCCAGGATGTCTTCGCCCCAAACATGTGAATCCCTGGGCTTGCTTTGTCTTTATCTTGTATACGTGTCCTGGAAATGCTTGTCGTGGTCTTAAATCTCCCTCACTTTTGAAACATTAATTTATTTCCGCGTGTCTATATTCTGCTGGTAGTATAATCTTGCAATACCCAAAGTTTCTGGAACTCCCTCACAAAGAAATTAGCCGCTCGGTTAAACTGAAATATCTCAGGAAATGCTGAACTTAAATGTTTCATGCTCCTAGTCACTGAATGCTTTTTGTGTCCCCCATTCATACAGCAATGAAAATATTATAGCCTATTGTAACAAGAGGTTTAACTGTCATGGTGACGATCTAGGGCTCACTCGATCTTCCTAACCCCATTTCTGATCATATGATAATTTGTGGGGCAGATATAACCTGACAGAAATGGCAATGCGAGGGCTGAAATACTTCAGAACTACACCAAATTGAGATAAGAAGGAGGGATGCACAAAACAATACAATTTGATGCCAAGTGTAAAGCTTTTTCACAATATTAAGAGCGTTAAGAGGCTCTCACGGGGATATTAAGTGGCGATTGAACTCGGGTAATCCTTGCTACCATTCAGTCCAGAACCTTTTGTCTTCCCGTCTGCTGTCCAAAAACATAAAAATTAGAATGTACAAAACTATAATTTTGCCTGTGGTTCTGTATAGGTATGAAGCCTGGACTCTGACTTTAAAGGAGGAGCATAGACAGAGTGTTTGAGAAACGGGGCATTGAGGAGAATATTTGGACCGAAGAGAGATGAAGTGACAGGAGGTTGGAGAAAACTGCATAATGGGGAGCTTAATAACTTGTAATCTTCTCCAAGTATAATTAGAACGATCAAGTCAAGGAGGATGAGATGGGCAGGATAGGTAGAATGAATGGGGGATAAGATGAATGCATATAGGATATTTGTGGGAAAACCAAAAGGAAAGAGATTACTAGCAAGACAAAATCGTGGGTGGGGGAACAATATTAAAATGAATCTTAGAGAGATAGGATGGGGTGATGTGGTGTGGACTTCATTGATCTTCTCAAGATAGGGACCATTGGAGGGCTCTTGTGATCACGGCAATGAACCTTCGGGTTCCATAAAATGCTGGGAAGTTCTTGAGTAGCTGCACAATTGACGTCTCAGCTCCATGAGTGAGTGAATATTTAAGAGTCCGCATTTATTAGAACCCAAACGTTTCGGAGTTTGGCTTTATTTCCTTCTGCACTCTTAGTCTGAGAGCAGACGTAGCGGAGGCCATGTAGAGTTGGTTTTCTTTCTTACCTTGTTCGCCTGAAGGCGGAAAAAGACGAAGTTCCGAAACGTCATGGTTTCAATAAACTTGGACTATAAGAGGAAGTCCAATATAATAGATTTAAGCAATTTGGTTTCTACTGTACCAAACATTGTAAGTCAAAAACCGAAAGGAATGATAAATTTCTGACTTTTTTCGCCATCTATATCTGTCGGAATCAACGTTACTGACCTCATAAAAAATGTATCTTTAAAGCTCACTTTGTCGAATATTTTTTCCACAATTTTTTTTTTCATTCTTCTAACATGAGAACTTGTAGTGTTCCACGTAACATCGCCACATCTATCCGTGTGCGTGCGCATGTGTCTGTCTCTCCGCCATGAAAAGTACTGAAGGAGAGGTTTTCAAGACCACATGATCTTCACATTTCCAAGTTTGCCCGCCCTCATAAGTTCAGTTCTTTGCTATCAATACTACACACCCTGACGCGCCAGATGTTATAAGAACATTAAACTTTTTTCGGAGATAGATCTTAGTAGACTCTGCAACACCGGTTGTTACGTTCTGTACAACTAAAGAAAATGCTACGGGGAAACCGGTATTTGGCTTTCTGTTTAAAAATATGAGTAATGAATGATTGAACATAGTGAAATGGAATTTTCTGTTGATCACAAACACATTATTCAAGCCCGAAACCTGTTGCAACAATGCTAGATTCTAAGTTGAGGGACTGTTGGCAAAACAGCAAATCCAAAACCTAAGGATCGACCCATATCGGCTCTCAAAGACTGTCTACTGAACATATTTGTTGTTAAATTTAACATCTTAATATCGGCAAGGGAAACATTTGGTCATTACAGTGAACATGTCACCAGAAAATAGAGAAAACTGCGTATTATGTATTAAGAACAACATCATTTGTATTCATTCTAAGTGCGGTTGAATGAGGGACGATAAGGTTGAAAGAACGCTTAACAAGCAAAAGGAAATGATAAATATTTATCGAATTTTGGTAGGGAAATCTCATAAGATGTGGAAGACCAATGCGTATATTGAAAGATAAGCTCGGAATGGATCTAGTTGTAATAGAATATAAAGGCTAAGGTTCAACTTGGTTGAATTGTTTCAGGATAGGACATGACGTCCCTTTGCAAACATGGTAATTAACCTTCAGCTTCAATAAGAGCAGCAAGTTTCGTGACTAGTTGAGTGAATATTAACTTCTCAAGGAAAACTCTGAGCCATAAAATTGGTTCACAAGACGCCCACAACGTTTCCATGAAAAAATGTTGTAAGTAAAAATTACGAACATGTTCATATTGCGAATATCCGGTATCGTACAAATATTATGTTTTTGGACATTATCCATCGCCCTGTCTTTATCTAAAAACACCGTCATATTTATTTTTCAAAACAAAATGTTTCGGAGAATTATTCTATCTCCATCTTCAGGTAAAACCTGCTCAGTTGAACCCAATCGATAGAGTTATCGACTGGGCCTAACTGAGTAGGTTTTACCTGAAGATGGAGATAGAGTCCAGTCTCCAAAACATTTTGTTTCGAAAAATACACAGGACGGTTTTTAGATGAAGACAGGGCGATGGATAATTTTCAAAAACATAATATTTATATTAATGTACCATCGTCACACACTTTTAGTATCGTGTCTGCTGGCTGGAAATGAGTCGTAACTCTGATTAAGCATACGCTCAGATCCCTAAATGGCAGATTCAGCGTTACCTATAAATTCTTGTTTATTTGCTCCTTTTGTATTTCAACATCACACAATTTTGCCGTTAAGACTTGTAGTAAAATTTCGAGTTTTCAAAAAATTATGCACAGGATTACCATATTCGGCTGCTACAAAAGTATATGCATGCAATGCTGCCGACTTAACAAAACAACAACACAAAGAAGGTTGTGACAATGCACGGAGTGTTAGTGACAGCTTGGTTTATTACCTGCATTCTTTATGTAGTCATTTTCTACTATTTATGCTTATTACTCCAGGAATATCACACCATTTGAAGGAAATATGCGAATATTCTGCAAATTATTATGATGTCCAACTTCTTTCTCACGTTCATTTTCCAAAACTTTGATCTACACGTAATAAGCATTGGATTCAGAATTATTCGCTTTCATTTTTATTAGTTGTATTGCTAGTGGGGTGAGACTAAGTCCCTTGTACTGCAGCAACTTCTGGTCTATTGTACCAGCCCCAGATGATGGGTGAGGGTGATTGTGGAGCAATTGGTGGAATGAAGATTGGCAGCGGAAACCGAAGTACTCGGAGAGAAAACCTGCCCCAGCGCCACTTTGTCCACCACAAATCCCACTTGATCAGACCCGGGATCGAACCCGTGCCGCCAGTGACTAACCGCTTGAGCTATGACGCGGCCCATCTTTATTAGTAACCGAGAATTATTTTTCTAATGTGAAATTCCCTAACGGTTAATAGAATTACAAGATCTTACGAGTACTTTATTATTGAAGCTATTTCACAATCCATTATTTATTAGGAGAAAGCAATATCACATCGGAATGGGAAGAATTCTGACATTCAGATGATAAAACTGCCTCTGAAACATTTTGATATCTACAAAATATTTACTGTTAGGTTCAATTTTCTCTGTGATCTGGAGAGCTATGCCGGCGGGAGTTTAACTATCGGTAGGGTTACCCATGCCGGAAAAGTCAAAGGGTAGAGTCGACACTAAGACAGATACCCTGGTCCTCCAGGTTTGAGGTTGGATATGGGGCTAACAACCTCATCCTGTAAAAAGGATTTTGTTCAGAAACCTAACAACCAGCCTCGGGTCATCATGCGTGGGTCCACTCCTATGGCAGCACGAATTGGTTGTGGAGACTTGTAGAGGAGACCAAGACTCACCCAGGGCTGTAGTGACCAATGGTAGGTAGGTTCAATATTATGAATATATTCAGTGTATACAGTAAACTTCACTGAGGGATCTAAGTATTAATTTTCATGTAAATACGAATTCTATACAAGGTCTGAACAGACCTACAAATTGTAGGCGGTAATTTTGAGGAAATAAATGAGTATAGAGTTTTTCAATTCAGATATACCTACTGGTAGAAAAGATGCAATTGCTTTAGGGCAGGAATGAAGAAGGCAGAAATAAATAAAAAGAAGAAGGAATGAGTGAAAGGAGAAAATAGAAACAGAGAATAAAATAAACCAGCCATGGACGACAAGAGTTGTGAGAGGGAAGAGGAGAGTTTTCCAACATCAGCAAGATGTCTTTCAAATAGACTAATTGATTTATGAGCGTATTTGTGAGAGCTATCCATCTTCAAAAATCTTCAGAAAGATGAATCCAATCCACGACATCCAATCTTATTTAAGAAATATTTTAATATTATCATTTCATCTAAGCGCGTGACTCCCTAGTGTATATATAGTACCAAAAGAGAAACATTTATTCCTATAGTGTGACTATATCTTTTTAATAAAGTTACCGATGGAACTTAAGGTCTAAAATGTTTAAAATTAATGCTCTAGATGAGAGATAAGTCTACAACATGGACTCTTGCCATTACAAGTTCCATGTTTCTAGAAGGACTTGAGTCAGTGTTTCCGCCTGATTCTGTGTGCTTTGTCGTTTTTCCTATAAAATCTGGTCATTCCATTATATAAAATGCTCCTTTCATTTCTTCATGCGTACCATTCTAATAGTGATTCTGACCACGTGACTGTCTCTCAGCCTGCCATCGCGCGTTTCTCTCTCATTTTCCGCAACACAACCGTAGCCTTGGCAACCAAAGATAGGATTTCCATACCGACCGTCCAACCGCATTAAACAACTTGTGATATATCCCTATTAGAGCCAACAACTTCATAGTGAGGCTGCGTCATTTGAATCCGAGCCACTTGTCACTGGAACAGAGAGTACAATGGCCCCTCCTTGCTGATTAAAAGGAATGCAAGCAGTAGCTTCCTGTGCGTCTGTCTCTTGCCAACCAATTTAAACTGCTCGTATACCAATACCGCGCCTGCCGGCCTCTGTATATCGAAATTATCGATTAATCGATACTGTATAACTTTGCCTCCCACACTGACAGAAGGCGGTGAGTGAATATAGAAGAAGCCTCTTCTTGTTTTCATTGTTTTTATTTCCAGTGTGTTTCTCTCCACCTTCTGTTTCAGTTTACATTTTCTGTATTTATTTTCTGTGCTCTTTCTTTTTAAATCCTTACTTCTTTTGGCTGACAAAAGGAGAAATGCGTGCAGTCGGTCATCCGTGTAACCTGAAGGGAATACATTAAATAGAAGACGTGTATTGATGGGAGTATAATATTAAAATAGATATAGAAGAAATAGGGTGGAAGTGTGTGAAGTCAATTATTCATCTTTCTTTGTGTTTTGTTAATTTTCATTTTAAATTGGAAAGCGATAGATCTACAGCCTATTGTTGCAGGTGTGTCTGTGTAACAAAAACATGAACACGGCTTCAGAATCTTTATAATGGCTATTACCGTGCAGGCTGTCCAACCTATTATTTGGATGACTGACTTATAAAAGTGTTGGTTCCCTTAAAGATGCTCTAACTTACATTTGTCGGAGAGTACATGAAGAAGATTTGCATAGGACTGGAGCTTCGAACCAACAGACTACAAGAAACAAGTCCAAACAAACTGAACCCACTGTGCATGTTCGTGCTTTCACTTGGAAATCAACTAGGCTCTTTCCCTGTTGTATAAATTGCAGCTGTCCAATTTCCCCGCGTAGAACTTCCCTTTTCTTTAGAAGAAAAAATTCCACATCGTTCAGAAGGAAAGCAGCGGCCACTTTGCAAGTCAAACAAGACACTCAAAACCTGACGCTAGGGCGTGCCTTTTCATGTTGCCGACATTATTATGAATTAGTTGAGAGTATATAAACCGTACAATACAAAGCCTGCGTACAGCACAGACAAAGAATAAAAACCCCGTGAAATCATGATTCGAAACTGTACAACTCAGTCCAGTTAGATGCCCGATCTCATAGCTCACCATAAGAGTTTCTGCTCTATAATTTCATTACCTCTCGTAAAACTGTGTCTTGTTAAACTAACTATTCTGAGTGATGAGGTTTCTTCATCCGTAACACCATATATGAAAGGCATCACTTCTGCTCTGTGTGTATCAATCCGCCATTTATTTTTCACAAGAAATTCTGAGTACATAGCATAAACACATTTTCCTGAAACGTAGATTTGTGTGCCTGTAAATCTTGTGTCGTTCAAGTTATATTTAGCTGACACGAATCGGCACGCGTTTACAATCTCTGTCCGTCTGTCCTCTCTCTCTCTCTATCTTAGTAACTAACAACGCTACTGGATAAGGGAGACTATAATAAATTTGTTTAAAGAAGGAAATCTTGGAAGTATATATATATATTTTTTTTTTTAATTCGCTTAGGGTGGGTGGAGTTGAACTGGGTCCACTCGCACGGCGGCCACTGATTGGCCTATTTTAACCTGCTCCGGGTGATTATGATGATGGAGAATTTGGTAGAATGAAGATTGTCAGGGGAAACCGAAGTACTCGGAGAAAACCCGCCCCAGCGTCACTTTATCCACCACAAATCCAACTTGACCGGGATCGAACCAGGGCCGCCGCGGTGGAAGACAGCGACTAACCGCTTGAGCTATGGAGTGGCCAAAAGTATATATTCATTTTGCTTCTACATACACGGGTTCAGATCCAAGTCAACGTCTTTCCATTTTACATGAGCCGTAGGAATATCGTACGGGCTGTAATGACATACTGTGTTATAATTATCAGGAAAGTATAAGATATTTTTATCGAATTTATCGTAAAGCTTATTCTCTATGTTCTCTCAAAGTTTTTTTTCCCTACCTCCAATTAATAATTAGATATCTGAGTTAAACTGAGGCTAAAGAAACTTTTCTCATGGCTGCCATGTTGCTGTTATTCTTGCCACAAAAATATTTGAAAGGAGATACATTTTCCGGAATATTTATTTATATATAATATAAATACTTTCAGTACACTGTAGTAATAGGTGACAGTGTGATCTTAATGTTAATAGTATGAGATAGTACTGATCTCCAATAGTAGGACGCTAGTACAAAATATCGCTACAATCGACCAATTAGCTATAATAAGCAGCAAGAAGGAATAATAAGCCTATATTTTCTCCACTAAAGAAAGGAATGTATGCTGAAAATATAATTGCGGAAATAATGGGACATGAGGGTAGTAAAATGTCTGTACTCTGTCTTCTGCTCCTGCAGATCTAGGTTATGTCTGACGTGAAACATTAAGTTCCATTAGGTATGAAGAATTGTATACTCTAACGGACGTTATTAAAACTCATGCCTGCAGCTCATATCCAACTGGAAGATCCTGACGTTATAGAAATTAAATACGGAATAATGTGGCCATAAATCGTTTTGTGGAGCCCCCATGCAGGAATGGAATGAAAAACGTCATTATAATAATTGATTAATAGAGTCCTCTGTTGTCAATTTGCTGAACCAGTATAAAAATGAATAATACTCTAGTAACATTTAAAATATCTTCACATTGCCATAGAAATCAAGACCTCCTTCAGAGAGACTAGCAATGGAAATTATTTAACATTTCTGAGTATGTGTACCCTGTTCAGGCCTCAGAATTTAACTGTTATTACATGATTAATTTCGTTTGTATTGGGCTGGTGATGTTGGGTTTTCTCAGATTAGAATGGGATTGTGTTTGACGTTCTCATTTCTTCTTCAGTTTTCTTTGCGCTATGTTGGGTTTACTTGGTTTTTGCTTTTACATCCGGTTACTCGAATTTTCATTGCTCACTTATTTCTATATTGCGTTATATTCTGTACCCTTATTGTTGTTGTTTATATTGTTTCCTTTATTTTTTTGGTTTTCTTTAATTTTTATTAGCATTATTAATTGTGTAAGCGGCCTCCGTAGTCTAGAGGTAACGTTCCCACCTCACGACTCGTGGTACGCGGGTTCAAACCCGGCAGAGGTCGTGGAATTTTTAATGGCGGAAAAATTCAGGGAACAAGTCCTCCGGGAGGGACTTTAAGCCGTGGGTCCCGTGTCATATCTCCATAGGAGGTCACTGAGCCAAATTCAAGGACATTTCCAGCCCAACAGTAGTCTCTAACGCCTCTGATAGATGGGGGAAGCATTATAGATACCGCTAAGCCAGTAGAGGCCGAACTCGCTGGCTTGGTCGGGACTGACGGTAAGCACCAGTATCGGTAGGGTATAGAGACTGGTAGAATATCATAGAGGGAAGCACAATGGACCAATACTGGTCTAAGTGCATGGGGAAACCCACCCTCTCCAATAACTAACTAACTAACTAACTAACTAATTGTGTACAATTTAATTTATTTGTAGCTATGGACAGAAATATGTTTAGAAATGTCCTTAGATTACAGCGCCAAGTGTATAAAATATTACGGTAGATTAGTAGAGGGTTTAATTCCAGTGAACATCTGCACATACCGAGAGAGAGCATTGACCTGCAGAAAGCGTGTCTTTAAGACTGGACGATCACTGATGAGCACAGAGAGGGTGATGGGAAAATGGTTTATGATAATGCTCTTGGTGAAGATGATCAAGGAAAATTTTAAGTTGCCTCTGTACATAATTAAGCACCAAGCTATGAAATCCTATGAGGCAGCACAAGTATAGCTACATGCAGACTTAAAGCCGGCACTGGATGGAGGCAGAGATCAGTTCAGCTTCACGCCCCCGGACGCTCTATTCACGAGGAACAAACCCCTGTGCCCCTTGAATAGGAACCGTATTGACGCCACAGTCGAAGAGAGCGTTTATAAAAACAGTGATTATGATGGGGATTATTGTTGACCATGAAAATATTGACGTCTTGAAAATCGAAATTATCTGCCGTGGGGATTCGTTGCGCTGACCACGCAACACCCTCTATCCACAAAAGTTGGCACTAACTTCGCCGACAAGAGTCGGTGGCTCGGTGGGTATAGTTCGCTTGTGGACTACACGCCACGGAGATTTTTATTAAAATTATGATGACGCTTCTTATGGTCTTACTGCACATTCATGGAGATATAGAACGCAACAGCACGCATCCTTATGCCCAAGGATGATGCTACTCATCTATCTATGGCTCTACAGCCCGGGTGGACTTTTGGGGCTTTTTCATTTTCTTAGTTCTATACACAGTCGGTAGGACTTCCTGGACGGAGGATCAGCCCATCGCAAGGCCGCTACTTACATACAAAACAACATAAACACAGAGTAAACGCAAACAAACATCCATGCCTCGAGTGGGATTCGACTCCACGATCTCAGTGTTCGAGCAGGCGAAGATGGTTCATGACTTAGAACGCGCGGCCACTGTGAACGGCCTGATACGAATATGCATAGGCAAATTTAGAACAGAGTTTCTCTTGTTACGCTTCGGCACTAGATGGAGGTATGTGTCAACTGTATGTTCCGGTTGCATTACACCCGGCATCCAATGGCTACAAAGCTGCTTCAGTCTCAAAGCAGATACGGGCCTTGCTGCGCGGAGACAAGTTACAGGCATAGAGTGACGTTTCTCGCCTTCAAAAGCAGTCTAATTACAGACTTGCGCGTTGTTGCAAACTAAACCATTAACCTATTACATTTTTAACTGCATTTGCCGACTGTATACTTAGATTGTGCGTTGCTCAACATTAGACACTCTAGCCCCACTTCGAGATAGAGTTTTGCACAAGATCGATCAGGCAAAATTAGAGAATACATGTATTTGTATCTATAATAAATGAAGNCACGAAAGCGATTTTTAAATCCCCACGCTCAAGGGTTAATAAATAAAAACCAACAACATGGGCAAGGAATACTGGCAAAACATAAATTTCCCATTGGAGTTCAGTAATGCACAGTTTACAACTTCGAATGTGATTTACACGCATCCTATACATAGGAATATTTCATTCCGTTCATGATAGAACATTCTGCTGCAATAAAATTAAGTATAGTTTTTGTAATTACAATTATTTTGCATTTTTCTGACACAGCTTTACTGAGTCTTTTCATGATCTATTGAACTACAGTGGCGACTTTCAACGTGTCGTTATTAGAAGAACTGGGAGCCTGTATTGACAGACCTGTTTTCTGAATTTCCTCTTGTGGCAGATGCTGCTGCACGGGTGTCCGCAAGTTTTACCCACGTGTCTGTGGTGCATGTGGTTGCTGGTGTTGCGTGTCCTGACGCAGCGCAGCTGCGGAGGGCTGCTCTGGTGGAGTGGACTTAGAGAAGAACGTCCTCCCAGAGGATCCTTAGGAGCTGGTGTGCTCTTCTCCTCTCTCGTGGCTGCAGCCCCGGTATGGCGCGGAATGAGGATTCACCCCTTCTACTGGGGTGCATTTGCATCAGCTCGGCGTATTTGTCTTCTTAGGGCATTCCCTACAAGAGGTCGCCACCACCGCAACACAAACATTGAGGGGGTTGTTTGCAGTTGGACCAGTTATGGCCAAAGTTTTGGCAGTTGTAGCACTGCTTAAGGCCAGTCTGAGCTATGTATAACTCTACCCAGATGATAATATGATCAAGACTATTCAGCTTGAATATCTCGAGATTTTATATTTATTTTTGAGGTAACAAGGAATAAAGGGAGGGTTTCCACGTGGGTGTGTCCGTTGGGTGCTGCTCGAGTGGCCGTCATTTTCATCATGTTAATGACGTTGACACCTGAGTGCGATGGCGGGGGAAGTAAAATAGTGGAGATTATTTTTCTTAAGATATGATTTCGTGGCTGAATATTCTGTCATTTCTTTTGTTATGATTCGAGTTTCATTAAGTGTATTTCGGAACTGGTAGTCCCCTTTGACTCAGTCTTGTAAGTCGATTTGAAGTCGAATGAGTTTTTTTTTTGTAGAAGTCATTATTATTGGAGGGGGCCTACCTGACTTTCTGGGATCCTCCTGCCCCGGTAGCGTGCTCTTGACAGCCGCTTGACAGCTGCTGATGTTGAGACTGCTTTAGTCGACTTCTAGGCTGTCTGCGAGGAATTAAGAGATACACCTCTTGTCTGCATTTACTTACTGGAAGTCGTCGTCCTGAGTCCCTGATTCCACTGAGGTTCTGTTCACTGCACCACTTTCTCCTGTCTGTGCACTCACCTTTAGAACGGTCTTTAGTTCTTTCAGTGTTACCACCTACATGCTGTAAAGAGCACTAATAAGTGGTTTCCCATCTAGAGCTTTACAAACGTTTACTCTGTTCTCCTCCACGTCATTCACAATAAAGTCCAATGAAAGCGTGTCCCTACATTAGCCGGTCTGCATCCGGCAAGATTCTCAGTGTAACTGAGTACTTTATATACTTGTTGCACTTACACTTCTGGGTATTTGTTCCTGATGGCATGACATTCATTTCAGCGATGTTAATTTCTGTATCCAGTATTTCCGGAATCCCGGTACCGGGGCGTCCGCCGTCTTGGTGCGCACTCAATTTTGCCTCTTTTTTTTTTATTTTTTTTTACTGCACTGCACACTCTCGCGGCCGGGAGGCTAACTTCACCTACACCAACTTTGCCAAATTTGTGACAGCTGATCTTCCTTACATAGCCTCGGCACGGACGACACAGAAAACAGTCTTCCAAGAGTTACTCCATTGTTACGTGTTATACAGCTGTTACTTATCAATATCCCTTTTATCTGGCTTCACTAGTTCTTGCTTTGAGCAGATATGCAACATTATCCTTTTTGAGGATTAGAATATATTTTCAGAGTTCAAAATGAAGGGTAAAAAATGTGAAGCTCATCCGTTTGTTATTCCACAACTCTGTGGTCAAAATATTATATTCAGCACTTCATACCCTAACACCCTCAATCTCTATTCCTTACCCAGCTTCACAGGCATGACCGTATTAAGTTAATGTTGTGTTCACTGTACATACCAAAATGTTTTCCCACTCATGGTTTCTGAAGCTTTTAACTTGCTTCACCATACACTCGAGTACGTGCCAGGCACTGTATGTGTATTCCTAAACCGACTTCGCTTTCTACACGGTTCAACCCCTCTAATTTATATCCCGTTATACCCCGCCTCTTTGTTAAACTCATCTCCTAAATACTTCATTCGCTGGGTGCAGATAAGAATGCCTTTGGTTTCAGCGTCTGCCACGGCTCTTAATAACATGACGTCGTGTTACAGCATATCAACTGATGTCTGGGTTTCGAACCTAATGTTTTCTACTCAAACGAGACCTGAGAACTTCTCAGCGGTGACTGTGAACATACTGACTCTTGGGGTGTGATTCAGTACAGTCCAGTAGATCTTTACGGTATTTCGGAGGAAAATACTGCCTCTATCTTCAGAGAAGAAGATTAAACGTAAAATGGAAATGCGGTTCTGATATAGGGAGGGAGGAAGGTAAATTTGTCGCTTCTGTAATCCATCGTCTGATTTATTATTTATTATTTTATCCCGTCAACACAACCTGTGCATTTATGTACGTTAAATGTTTAAAACCTCTTTCAGCCTTTCGGCCATCAACAAGTAACGCACACGCGCCATTGATTTGTCTGCCCTTTTCCTTACAACGATCCGCCTACATCTCACTACATAGGAGCTAACTTTCAACCTTCTGCTTTATCATCTATCCTGAAGAAGGAGACAACAAACGTACGTACTAACTTAGCAGACAGTATGGCGTCACATTTTGGAATACAGTAATCTTTAATTACATATTACTGGTTAAAATAATGAAGAGTTTCCTTGTACATACATACACACCTACGTTCGTACATACATACATACATACATACATACAAACACACACATACACCTACGTACATACATACACACCTACGTTCGTACATACATACATACATACAAACACACACACATACACCTACGTACATACATACATACATACATACACTCATATACATACATAAAAACACACACACAAACGTACGTACGTACGTACAAACACACACACACATATACATACATACATACATACATACATAACATTTGTCTGGCTTTGTACGTACATGGCTTCTATGATCATTACTGTCAGAATGTTGTAAGGAGAAGATTAAACTCATAAAATCGTTGCCTCAGAACAGTCAAATTAATACATCATAGAATAAATTTGAGCTCATTCAAGTTTTTGATAAAAGACGCTGCTTATTATCAGCAAAAAACAACAAACAAATAAAAAATTGCAGCTATACACAAAAGTAAAATTCAGTCATTTTGGAATGCGACGTCATTCATTCGGTTAGTTATGAACTCTTGGAGGAAGATACTGTGTCCATCTTCAGAGCAGAAAAGTCTATGTCATTAAAATCTATTTGAATATTATGCCCCATATATGATTCAGTGTTCTACGTGCCATCTCCCCTTTTGACTTTCCGATGAAATCCTTCAGAAATTTCTCAACTGTATTCTGCGTGCTACATGCTTCATGCAACCCGTCATCCTTGATTTCCTCGCAATAATAATATTTGATTATTAATTGCAGTATGAAGTTCTTCAACGTATAAGTATTGTGTAGACTTCTTATATGGTGCAATTATTTCCCACAGCAACCTCTTCTCTGGTACTCTCGGGTTAAGTGATTTCCTCACGGTGAGATTGTAAAAACCAAAAGTTAAAAATATTTTTTATATTTAAGAAATCGAACAAATATTAAAGAAGGAAGACAGATCTGGAAAATAAGGTGCAAATTTCTATGTTTAAGTGAAATAATTAGCTTTCCCTCCAAAAAGTGTCCATTGTAAAAGTTTTTAATTATATAAACCAGAGAGTAAAGACCTATAATATTGTTAGCAGGGACGTTTACATATTTGGAAACAAGACTTTCTCGTAATCGGATTTTATGACTCTATGTATATTATTTGCTAAATGATACGAGATGTCTTGTTTTGTCATTTGTCTCTCTGTATGTGTTTGTTTTGTTTCTCCCTTTGCTCTCATTAACTTTGTAAATGGAATTTCGTGCGCTGGGCAAGCACTTAAATTAATAAAGAATTGAACTGAATTGAAATTAATTATTTCTCAGGCACAATAATATTCTTATTAATAACAACCTTCTCATTATTTTTACGCTTGCCTCAATAATAATCTAATATACAGTGCGATGGATTTGAGTTTCTCATAGCAGTGACTATGGTAATTAGTACCTTCTGGAACTTTATAACACGCAGTTAGATAGATGTTTATGGATTTATACGTATATGGGTGTCAAGTCTCTGGCGAAGTGGCCAAAAATATTAACACAACAAATCGCAAATACACAAATGTGTATGACTACACATTATTTTTCTTCTTGGCACTACAGCCCCAGTGGGCCTAGGCCTACCTCCATGAACTTCTCCGTTCACTTCGGTTTTTCTACATCTTACACATTCGGTAGGACTCCTTGGGCGGGTGATCAGCTCGTCGCAAGGCCTCTACCTGTACACGAACACAGAAAAACGGACTCAAATATCCATGCCCTGAGTGGGATTCGAACCCACGATCCCGGCTTCCGAGCGAGCGAAGACAGTGCATGCCCTAGACCGCTCGGCTACCGTGACCGGCCTACACATTATTTTAGTTGGTATTTATATTATTATTTTATCACATATTATATATTAATGTGTCCTACATTACTGTCATAGCTTTTCTAGAGGAATACGACGCACTGTGAGAGAGTTAAACCGCGGACTTCTGGAACAAGAGACAGGTATGCTCGTCATTGCATCCGGACTTCCTCTACTCTAAATTTAAAGAACCGGAAATTAATGTCCCATGAATAAGGGCCTTGGGTGTAGCACCGAGGAGCGAATTGATCGCTTTGCGTATAATTCGCGAGTGAACCCAGAAACTTATATTTAACCTCTTCAGTGCAGGGGCCTAGAATTTAATGTGTTTCCTCAGAATAATTTACACTAGATAAGAGACAGGAGTTATTTGTCTCAACTGCCAAGAACTTGGTCTGCCGGCGTGAAGGAAGAGCACACAGACTTGGAGTGCTGGAGAACAAGGCACCGAGGAGAATATTTCGATTCAATAAAGAGGAAGTAACTAGGAAGAATAAAATAACGCAATGCAGAGCAAGAAAATGTATACATTTCGCGGTTTGTTTTAAGATGTCAGGATCTCAGACTCCATGGCTCTGAACTATTGCCAAACGTGTGTAATAGATTGGAAATGAAGTGGAAGTGGTCGTGGCCTATGTAAGGTGATATCCAGATATTTCCCTGACCAAACTGAGGAATGCCAATCACAAGTGCCTTTGTCCTCGTCGACATTCTAATTGAGCACCTCCTCAATGCAAAGCAGAAGAGCCGGAGCGGTTTGGCTTCATGGGTTTCATTTCATGTAGATACACAGAAGAAAACCTGATAGGCGTAGCATGGAATATGCATGAGGCAAGTTGGAAACTAATAGAAATCCTAAATGGGAACTATAATAGGAAGGCGGATCATAAGTGGTAATTGCAGATATAGATGAATTCGGTAGGCATAGGATACGACCTAATTCTGGAATTATTTTGGGAATGTGACGCTAAATTTTCGGATTTCGTAAAAGCAGAACATTTCTTGATTTATGGTCTAAAACTTTTTGACGATTGTAGATCAGTAAAATAAATATATTTCTAGACATTATCCATCACCCTATTTGCATTTAAACCACAACATTTCGGGGACTGGACTCTGTCACCGTCTTCAGGTAAAAAAAACGATGTTTTAACCAGACTAAGACGATGGATAATATCCAGAAACGTATAATATTTGTATTTCTTGACTTGCAGAGTAACTTTCAACTTTTTGTATTAACGTACTACATCATAGAGTTATTCAGTTAACAGATGGCAGGGCAAGCGTCTTCATACTGAAACATCAATATATGGAAGATATTCAGGCGTGAAGAAATCCATATTTCTAATCGATATATGTCATTCGAACATGGAAACATTCTCCTTTTATGTTCAACCACAAGGACTCACTAGTACAGCAACCTAGGCTCCTGCAGCGCTTCGAAACCTACCAACACACACCAACCCGAGCCTCTGGACATATACCACGATATCACCCAAACTTCCAAGCACATCTTCTCTGCTCTACCGCATCTGCTACCTCCGAGCACCAACACTACAATTATTAACTCCATTCCAGGAACACGGAAGACCTACTTCGCATGATGCCAAAACGTGAATTCGAATATGAAAGTGACTAAACAAATATTTATGTCGTAATATCTTGTATAACATAACATAGTAGAATTACTGGGGTTCTGGACTTCATCCATCGTCCGGAATTCTAAGTAACAGAGGACACGACGTTTCGGAAATTGGATCTGTTTCCGTCTTCAGGTGAGAAAGGAAGACACCTACTGAGTTGGGCCCCTTAGAAAGAGCTAATCTCAATTACTGTCGTCCACCATCGCCAGAACCCTTTAGAATGACATAACATATTGCCACATGTTTATGGCTCCGTGACTATTAATAAAGGGTCTTGTAATGGATTTATTAACACCTTCTAGTACACTCTCTCATTATCACAATCAATTTTTTTTCCTTGGCACTACAGCCCCAAACCTCCATGAACTTCTCCGTTCACTTCGGTTTTTCTAGATCTTACACATTCGGTAGGACTCCTTGGGCGGGTGATCAACTCGTCGCAAGGCCTCTACCTGTACACAAACTTAACATCCATGCCCTGAGTGGGATTCGAACCCACGATCCCGGTTTCCAAGCGAGCGAAGACAGTACATGCCTTAGATCGCTCAGTTACAACCAATTACAATAACTCAAATCAATCTTCCAGCCGAACCTTTATTTTTTAAATTCGCTTAGTGGGGGGTGGAGTCGAACTGGGTCCACTCGGCACGGCGTCCACTGATTGGCCTATTGTAGCCTGCTCCGGACGATTATGATGATGGAGAATTTGGTGGAATTAATATTAGCAGGGGAAACCGAAGTAATCGGAGAAAACCCGCCCCAGCGCCACTTTGTCCACCATAAATCCCACTTGACCAGACCAGGAATCGAACTCGGGCCGCCGCGGTCGGGAAGCCAGCTACTAACTGCTTGAGCTATGGCGCGGCCCAGCCGAACCTTTCTTCGTTGAATGCTAAGGACTCGCTCCATTTTAATTCTGATTTGGTTCTGTTCTGTACCACTTATATAGTCTCGAGGCGGATCCATAGAAAACACCGCTTCCTCTTATTTTGCATTCACAATGCCGTTGCATATAAACAGAAGTTATCCTATTATTGCCTACGTATTCGTTGCCGCGGGAATGTGTTTATAGAATCGTTGCCTAGCAATGTGTCTACATATAATGATATTATTGTAGAAACGCTTTATGCAATTACTGGCTCCGATCCGACCAATCAAACTTGTTCTTATCTACTTTATCTATTTTATACAGTATTATATTTTAACGAAGAATCAGCGGATATACGATTTTAGCAATAACTTGCTTGTGTTTCGTGACGATCGCATGAGGTCGAAATATATCGTGAGAAAAAGTAAGAAATAACTGCATGTCGAAAAACCCAGTAATCCTAAATATAAGTTTCTGTTACACGCTCTTGAGACGGTTGGTATAATACATATAACCTACGTAAAAAAACATGTTGCCAACCTGTTATGGAAAAAGTTTAAAATCCTGGGAAATTTAGTTGCAGGCATTGGTAGGATTCCTGGGGACAGGCTCCTTCGTTCAAGAATGAAAATTGGTGGACAGAGGCTAGGTTTACGAACGTTCCCACTCTGAAGATGAAGTCGCAAAGTGGAAGTGGTTGTAGTTCCATTTCTGAATTCTAAACTATGAATTACCAATGAGTATGTGGTTTGGTGGCTCGCCAGGCTAAAAGCCACGATCAGAGAAAATACTCGGTTTATTTCAAAATACAAATTCGATTTTCAGTGTTGACAAATCTGTAACCGCATGTTTCACTGCAAGTTTGGTCTTCGACGGGGGTGAACATTGTGGTCGTGGGTTCATATTACACCGATGTATGTTTGAAATGATTTTCATTACGCCTGTGAATCATTCATAGCCACAATTAGTTGGTCCATCTGGGGTAAACTATTCGTAAATATAACACCCACTTAAACAGCAGATAAAAAGCCTGTCGGAGGCTGATCACCAATGACAATGTCACCTTTCTGAAGAGCCGGTTAGGATTACAGGACGTAATCACACACCTGGAATCAGTGCGGCGTCTTCAAGTGGTTGACCAGTCGTGAAAATAATCATGTCAAATCACTGGAATCTGCCAGTGTAATTCACGTGCAAAACACCATATCTGAAGACAACGCACAATTAAATAGTCTGTGAATTGGATCAAATGATTATGACCTGCATTCTTGTACACCCTATAGTGAGGAGTCGTGAAGTTCATGGTCTGTTCTTTTTGTGGCGTATGAATCTGAAACTGTAACAAAATATTTGATCTCGTGGAATTATTGCTCTCTCTACGCACCAGTGAAAACAAAACTCTGACGTCAGTTCTGTCATTTTGTCCGAGTGATTCATTTACTAAACTACTTAGCACATTTCGACTAAATTTCTTACCACAACTTCACATTTAAAATTCGTTAGGCCAACTTTAGTTCTCTGTACATCATAATATTGTCACGTGTTAGGGTTCTGACTATTGAAGTGTTTTGGATTTATTGACATCTTATACACTCAGTTCGTAGCTACAACTAATAGAGTGCTATCGCTTTATAGTCCACCGTTATGCACACCACACTAGGATTCTCGGTCTTCACTAGTCGTATCCTGGCAACGGATTTATAAAAGTCTCACTGTCACTGCAGCACACATAAAGTATTCTTTTCAAAGTATAATTCCTTTCTTGCCATCTCCTTTCCATCTTCGTCGACTGCCATCACAAGGGACTCTTTCAATTCTAATCCTAGTTCCAAGTCCAAGTCGCATTGCGATTGACGGTCTGTCAGTCTATCTGTCTTGGTGTCGAGTCCCGGCTGGGGCTCATGATCACATTTTTTTTCTTATATGAAAGTTATTGTCCTGTTCATTTGGGGCGCCCTCTCTCACGAGAGGTCGGGTCTGTCATTTGTTAGTCATAGTCCGTATTAGTAAGTCCACTGTCAGTATTTACATATATTTACAAATTTAATTTTAATTCCTATTGGCCTGGCATCCTCGTTATATAGCATCGGATCAGATCCAACAGAAAACATCATTTCCATCGTTATCCCAACAATACTCAATTGTTACTTGCTTGTTCGTTGCTGCGGGAACGTGTTTACCGAGACGTTGCCTAACAATGAACGCCCACTGTGGATCCGCTGTTCCGGTTTTCAGACGTCATGTCACAATATATTTGCTTCGTATTGAAATTGAAATGAATCAAAACACAGAGCCAGTCATGAAATTCTAATTATGCTCTGCACGCGAAACTACTTTCCCTTATTTTTCTAAAAAGAAATAGACTTACGGCATAATATCAATTTGTCTGTTCTCCAACAGACGGGTAGTCATGAAATTTAGTATGAACGTCATGTCATTGGTGTTATCCCACGTCTGTGCTTTCTCATTTATATAAAAAACATTGATGTCGATAGTGCGAGCATCTACCAGTTCATGAAGGACACTCCAGTTTAGGAAAGGATAATTGAGTAGCTATTTCAAGGAAATGGCGGCTCCGGTCTAGAAAACCAAGATTCATGGCCGTGGGGATCCGTTGCGCTGACCACGCTACACCCTCTATCCGCAAAAGTTGACACTAACTTCGCTGACAAGCGACAGTCACTCGGTCGGTATAGTTCGACTGCGGACTACAGGCCATGGAGATAAGCTTCGAGAAACATACAGTTATAATTTTGTGACACTGATTTAAATGAGTACAATACACATTCTCGGCTTGCAGAAAATTTAACTAACTTATTTACTAGCATTAATAATTTATTACCAAGAGGATCTACTAATTATTTCGTGAAAATATTCGCTTCCTCGTAAAAACAGAAACTAAACGAATTGTCGTCACATCGGCAGTCGAGAGTACCAAGTAGTCCCCTCCTCTCGTCGAAGAGGAGGCCCCATTTCACAACACGTAAGTAGTACTGGAACGAAGAAAAATACGGCAGTGGGTCCCGACTCTTCGTAAAACTAATAATGATCTTGCTGGCGAAGGCCACCAGAAAATTGCAGATCTGTTCTCTGAAGTTTTTCCTATACATAATTAAGCACCACAAAATGAAGGCATATGGGAAAGTGAAAGTACAATTCCATGCATTTTCATCTTCAGAAACAAATTGTGGCAATTGATCAGTTTCGCCCTGCCGCTTTGCACCCAGAGAGAGAGTGAGACATCTATATATACCCTTCGGAAATGTGGGCCCCAGTGTCGGTATGGACTCTATGGGACATATATATTACTTTTTTATCTCGCTCCCACTTTAGAGCATAGGGCTGATTGCGCAGTTTCATTGATCATTTTTACCAACGGTAGGACTCCTTGGACGGGTGATCAGTTCGCCGCAAAACCTCTACCTAAGCACAGGACAACATAAACAGAATAAACGCATATACACACCAAAAATCCTTGCCTTGTGTGGGATTCGAACCCACGATCCCGGCTTCCCAGCCAGCGAAGACAGTACATGCCTTAGACCGCCCGGCTACCGTGACCGGCATATATTACTTAGGGTTGTGTAAATAAATAAGCCTTAATTATTTATTTTCATATTTTGACGGAGCGGGTTTCTGTAGCGGTAATGTTGTAGACTCGAATTCAATGCTACGTGTAGTATGCTGAATGATATCACGAAATGCAACAAACAGTATAGAATGCGGGCCCAGAGTTGTAAATCACCCACAGAGCAGCTTTGCTTTTTCCTTCCGGGAGACAGTCTGGCCGTCGGATTACAGCAGTACGCAAGCTACAAACCAAATGCTAAATGACCCACGTTTTCACAGTTTTTGTTGCTATGTTAACACATCTATGAGTTACTACCATCCCGAACAGCATTTGATGTACGGCGAGCCTCCACACTCCCAGGAACCAGAACAGAGATCCTTTGTATTGTCTGCCCAAACATCTCTGAGACCGAATTTCTGTGTTTTTGAACTCTGTCCACTGTACTCTATTCTAAAAATTAGAGAACATATCCTTTCGAAAACTGGATCTCTTTCCGTCCTCAAGTGAGTGGGGGACACACCTACTCTGTTGGGTATATTAGAAAGAGCTAACCTCAATCCCTGGAGAGTGTTATACACCATCGTCAGAACCCGTTAGAATCTTTGAAACTATGACAACCTGAGTAAGCAACAAAGAGGCCTGTGTGGTGACCACGATCTAGGGCATGGCAGCTCTGGTTCCCATTATGCTCCATACAGTTTGAGACGAATCGACAGCTTGAAAACCTAGCAGATCGGAATAGCAGGAGCAGTGCAGCCATAAAATATAAATTGCACATAACGCTTTTCAGTTTTACGATTATTTATAAAAGAAAAGACAGTTAAGCTAAGAAGGCAAAGACGACCCTCTTCTTAATTAATCAAGCATTATGCAATGAAGACGCATGTGGAAGTGAAGGTGTAGCTCCACGATTCTTAGCCTCTACAATATATAGAAATGAGTGGTCAACTTCACGAGTTGGACGGCCGGGGTTCGATTCCCGGCAGGGTCAATATTTTTCCTCTTCCACAGCGTCCAGACTGGCTCTTGGGTCAACACAATCCCGTATACAGTGGGTACTGGGGGTCTTCCCCTGCGGTAAGGCGACAGGAGCGTGAAGGTGACCGTCCACATCTATGTAGTGCCGAGGTAAAGAATAGTAGACCTATACCTACACTCCACAACGTGTCGTCATGACAGAGTGCTTGACTAATTACGAACAGGGACAAATTTACCTTTCGTCTTTATCTGACATAAAACACATTACGTTTCCGCTACAAAAATCAAGCAGTTACTGCTGTCTAGAGAAGATCCACATGAAACATATGAATTCATTAAGTGGCCAGAATGCAAAATTGTATCACATTAAAATGTATGGTACACATAGGACCACTGGACGTTAGGTAAATCTATCTGTGCAAAATTTTAACAGGCTAATGAGAAATTAGAAAATTGGATGTCTAACAACTGCTGCTAGAATTATTTTGCATCGTACTGTTATGTCACTACACAATATAAAAAGAACTGAAGCCGAATGGCTCAGTCGGTAGTACTTAGGACACCGGCTGGAGGGCGAGGAATCCAGGTTCTGTTTCCAATAGAAGCAAGTTTACAATACTATATTTAAGCATCCTGTTGCACTCCATATGATAAATGATATAATGATACAAATTCCGTCCCAAGTGCAAACAATATATTACGTGTCCTTGATCTTGCTCCTCTACACTACATGTTTCGGCCTCAGACGGCCATCATCAGGTGTATAACACTCACGTTGCTGTCACACTGCACACAGCCCAAAATTTAAGATTTAAAACACTTTCCTTGTTATTATCAACATCTGCTTTGTTGAATCTGTCTGGTTTGTAGATTATTTTACACACGTTAATTTTGACGTTCCTGTAGTAGCACTACAAAATCTTTAGTTCTCATTTTAAAATCCTTTAAATTTTTTCTAAATTTTAAATTTAAAATTGTTAGGGTTACTTGCCCTATGTCTAAAGTGCTGCAGCAGCTAGTTCTTGTTTCCACACTGTATAGGTGTTATCCTGTGTAGTCTTCCTGTGTGCGTGCCGCTGTTATTCTTTACTAAGTGTAGAGGAGCAAGATCAAGGACACATAATATATTGTTTGCACTTGGGACGGAATTTGTACCATTATATCATTTATAGAAGCAAGTTGTTTTTGTCTTCTACCTAACTTCCAGACCGGTTCTGGTTGCCACCTTCCATTTCATCTAGGGGGTACAGAGGATTCTCTCGGGAGGTAAAGCGGCCGAAACGTGAAGCTAACAGTCATGTCAAGATAGTGTCAACGTTATTAGTATGTTTAACTAAACCTCTATTCTCGATAGGTCTTCATAATGTGGTGCTTAATTGCGCACAGCAGAAGCATATCTTGCTTTTCCTTGGGACGAAAGAGGTAATCACGAGTTTCCTCACCAAAAACGTACTAGCCCATACTTTGTGTACTGAATATACATATGAAGGAAGAAGGGAAAAATTGGTTTAGGCTTACGCTTTTTACTGTACTGTAACCCTTCAGTAAAACGTAAACATAATTAGACAATTTGGCCGGTCACGGTAGCCGAGCGGTCTAAAGTATGTACTGTCTTAGCTCATTTGGAAACCGGGATCGTGGGTTCGAATCCCACTCAGGGCATGGATGTTTAGTTTGTGTGTGTGCGTTTTTCTGTGTCTGTGTACATGTAGAGGCCTTGCGACGAGCTGATCACCCGCCCAAGTAGTCCTATCGAAAGTGTAAGATCTAGAAAAACCGAAGTGAACGGAGAAGTTCAAGGAGGTAGGCCTAGGCCCACTGGGGCTGTAGCGCTAAGGGGGAAAAAAATTAGACAATTTATGACTTACAGGAAATCAGTCTCGCTGGTCACGGTAGCCGAGCGGTCTAAGGCATTTACTGTCTTCGCTCGCTTGGAAACCGGGATCGTGGGTTCGAATCCCACTAAGGGCATCGATGTTTAGTTTGTGTGTGTGCGTTTTTCTGTGTTTGTCTACAGGTAGAGGCCTTGCGACGAGCTGATCACCCGCCCAAGGAGTCCTACTGAATGTGTAAGATCTAGAAAAACCGAAGTGAACGGAGAAGTTCATGGAGGTAGGCCTAGGCTCACTGGGGCTGTAGTGCCAAGGAAAAGAGAAATCAATATCTGACCTTCTCGAGTCTTATTACTTTCATACAAATCCTCGTGTGATGCTTGTTTTTAAGGAATTTGGTCAAATAATTTATTTCTTGCCTCCAGATTACATTATATAAGTTCTCATTCCTGTTACATTCTAGAACTTCCGTCAGACTCCATTAACCAAAAGGAAGAAGAAAAGTGGAGAGAGAGAGAGAGAGATAGCAAACTGTGGAGGCTGAAATTGCAGACCAAGTTAACTTTGTAGCAGGAAGGGGTCCAAAGGGGAACAAACATTGACGCGGTTTCTATTCTTGGCATTCATATCAAAAGCCGATAATAAAAATTACACAACTATTTAAAATTCAAGCCGGTCACGGTAGCCGAGCGGTCTAAGGCATGCACTGTCTTAGCTCGTCTGAAAACCGGGATCGTGGGTTCGAATCCCACTCAGGGCATGGATGTTTAGTTTGTGTGCGTGTGCGTTTTTCTGTGTCTGTGTACAGGTAGAGGCCTTGCGACGAACTGATCACCCGCCCAAGGAGTCCTACCGACTGTGTAAGATCTAGAAAAACCGAAGTGAACGGAAGTTCATGGAGGTAGGCCTAGGCCCACTGGGGCTGTTGTGCCAAGGATAAAAAATTTATAATTCAAGATGGAATGAAATGTCTCAACAACGACCTGCCTTACAAACTTAATATCATCTATGAGAATTATAGCCCCATTACGCTTGTTTAGATATGGACATGAATGGCGGCGGTTATTACTAAAAGGTTCCTTCTTTTCGGATTTCCATGCCCATAATAAAGACGAAATACAATACCCACGCAGTGGATGGTATCCGGTTGCAAATAGAGTCATATCAAGTTCCTTCAATTCAATTTTGAGAAAATTTACTAAATTATAAAGCCACTATCATAGAAAACATAGCTTGTATTTTACAATTAACTGATCAAATTACGAAAGTGACTCCGAAAAAATTATAGTCTTGTATATAAGATATATTTTAAAAGAGTTTCTGTTAGCAAGTATAAAATGAAATCCTGAATGAGTCTTTTATGACAGGAACATACAGCATACGTATTCCATATTGTCCAGACTTACACTGGGGATCACCCAACTTCCTATCGAAGATGATACGGTGTCTCTTTCCACGAGGGTAAGACGACCGCTACGTGAAGCTGGACAGTTACATTGTCTATTGCCGAGGTTAAGACAATCGTGGAGCTATACTTCCATTTCGCAACTTATTTCGTGGTGCTTAATTAGACAAACGTAAACATAATTTAATAAAGGATATTAACAGATATTTTCAAAGTTGAATCGAAATGTAATTTACGAAGTGTAGTCTGACAGTTCCTCGAAAGATGGTGCTAGTCATATGAATGCCAGAGCCACCTTATCAAATGGCAGGTCAGTCGGAGGAAATGGCAACAGAACGGTTGCTGTTTGAGCAACGCACTATAATTTAGAAGCGGTACTGGAAATATGAAAATGCGCGCGAAGTACAAATGCATACGATTAAGCCAGAAATAATTATGAACTGGCTGTCGCTACGAAGCAGGGAACTACGTTCTGAAGTTAACAGTCATTCAGATGGTCAAACTCCTGCATGTTTTTTGAACCTTACAATTTATTGTCGTGTTCATAGGAAGAAGCCACTGGTCCATGTTCTGGCCCAGATTGATTCAGTCCATATTTTATATATTACATAAAATATATTTTAATATAATCTCTCCCTATTAAATGCGGCAAATTTCTTGAAATGATGAGCAAGTATTATGTTCTTGAGAATAGCTTTGGCCGAAAGAGAGATAAAATTTTCGACAATGGGCGTATTTAAGAATCACTGATTCGTAATGAGGCACTGTGAATTATTTCACGTAATGCAAATGGTCAGTTTCCCCGTGAGTTCGACATCACCGCAACGGTATGAAGCGAATGTGATGCTGGAAATAAGAACTACCATTTCAGGTTTACTGGATCAAGTTTACGTAGGATGTCTTCTATTTTCACCTCTTAATTTTCTCAGATTTCATTTCCTCTATTTTCCCATATGAGAAACCGCCTTCTTTTTTCGAGATGGTTTATGTGTCTTGCATAAGGACGTGTCATCTCCATGTTTAACGGCGCACTACCACAAACAAGTTGATCAAGGCGTATTTCAAAAACTTCATAACACAGTTTCGTTCCACAACAAGTGTGGCATAATCATGTAGTATCAAGACATGCGACTTATTACAGGAATTTAGAGCATGTCAAGTAAGACGATATTGTTTGAAACAAATAAAGGTAAAGCTATCCCTGTAACAGACCGTGAAGGCCCTAAGGGTTGTGAGACGTCGAGGGTCCCATATTTTATAGACAATAGGTTTACGTATGGCGGTGAAGTTTTCGGCCTTATGCGCCGGCCGCCTTTTACCCCCAGGAAGATTCCTGGTACTCTACATTATAAGATGCCTAGTCTCTTTTGCCGAGGGGCTACCGAAGAGAAGGGCATGTGGTGCACAGTTTGCTGTAAAGTAGGTCTACGACATCTCATGGGAATTCTTCACGGTCCTCAGGATTTATGAAGGAAGCAAAGTGGAAATAATAAATAAATTTAAAATACGAACTGTAAAACATAGATTAAAAGATAATTTGAAAAATCTAAAACTAACTGGGGGATAATAGTAATATTAATGTAATACAAATAGAATGTGAGACTGTGTACTTGTACATGTAATTTTCTTAGGGTCCAGATTCTGCAGTGTGATGATATGATGACTAACTGCCAGGCTCAAAGAAAAAAAAGGGGGAATATCTTGATCATCCTATGAGATATCAACCATTTAAGGAAAACTATGACAGAATGAGTGAGCCGTTGAGGACTTATAAGTTTCCTGTCCAGACCCATTATATACATGTATCCTGTATATGTTTCTAAGTTATGTTCCAAAAACGATATCAACGCTTTAAATGTCTGACAAATTTTAACACAAATTTCAGGTTATGTATATGGAATATGATGAATTATATTTCTGAGACACGTTCCTCATCATATTCTACTTTATATAACACCGTCAATTGATACAGTGCTGTTAAATAACCTGTAAATCAAGCCACTATTTTTTCTGAAACAATACATAACCGGAACGGCGGGAGGCGCTGAGAAGGGGTGCGTTTCGACCCGCCACAAAAGGGCTCCGCAGGGAGCAGTGTTACGCTTGGCAGTAACATGGCAGAGCAGCGCATTGCAACTGCAGAGGCATCCAGCCATTGTCACAAGGTCAGAGTGTTCAGGAGTACAGCATTGGTTCGGGGCTCTCCGTTCTCCCTGGCTGCTGCAATTGGTAGTCGCTATGTGGAACCTATTCAATGTATATATATATAAACACATTATTTATGGAAAGAAATAAATAAATACACATAATTTAATACAAGTCATAAGGTCAATATGTCATTTACGTTAAAATAAGTATAAAATTGCCATAAAGCGTGTCCACATTCTAATATGTAAGTAATGTTCCAGCCCAACACAACAGTCGTTAAAACTGTATTTATTTAACGACAATATTACACTTTTCTTAACCATCACGCATACTACACAGGCACTCCAAAGACTCTGTATTATGAGCTCAATATGCAGTCTTTGTGTGTTTATGTGCCATCTCCTTCAACTTGTGAAATATCTCAACGATTTTCACAAAATCGGGTATGAGAGATAGTATTAGAGTCCGCCTTTCAACCATATCGTTTAAATTCCTATATTCGGTAAGAAAAACTTGGAGGACACGCGAAGTTGTGAATTGAGTTGAAACTGTCATCATTTAACTCAAAGAGTCCTGGTATTATATATCGTTACAGATCTTCTAAAACCATACTACTTCTATCAAGGTAATTGTTCTGGATCCATGTTAGGTTCCCCCCTTGTCACCACGGCATGGCGAGTCCTCAGGTTGCGGATGGAGGAGGAGGCCTACAGATATGCAGGGTAGCTGCGTATATATTGAATAAGCAATAACTGACACCCGAGAAAGTGTGGTCCTCCAGCTTGGGGGTTTGGTGTGGGTCTAACAACTCCTCACCGTAAAAAATAAGCTTGTTACGGAAAATCACAAGAAGCGTCGGATCTGGTTCAGGATAGGGACCAGTGGAGGGCTCTTGTGAACACGGTAATGAACCTTCAGGTTCCATAAAATGCTGGGAAGTCCTTGAGTAGCTGCACAACTGGCGGTTTCTCAAGAAGGACTCAGCTCCATGAGTGAGTGAACTGCTCTGTATAACAAAGTAAACGGAAATATCAGCTGGAGGAACTCTGTATGTAGCTTTCGGCTGCAGCCAACTGATCACGCTGGTTCCTTCCTCGTGGATTTTCTACCCTGAAGATGGAGGTGATACATACCTCCGAAACGTCGGTTCGCAAAGAATCTACACGGCATCAGATCCAAGAAGACGGCATTCTATCTTTATTTTATTCGTGTGAGATTTAAAATTAATAAAAAGAAATAAATTAATAAAATAAAATGAAACATGGGGAAAAGTTCAGAATATCATGGAGTAAACAGACCTTCACTAACTGGAACATCATACTGCAACAATAAGCCTGCAATGGAATGTTTGTGTATTCAGTGCTCTGCACCACGTGAAGAGCTCAGCGCAATGTTTCGGTCCCTTCCTTTGTGCTGTCACTCCAACTAACACCACATGTCGCGTTCTTGATCCATTCACTTCACCAACGGTGAAAAGCAACACGTTGCCATGTAACGTATCAACACACAGAATATGCGTAACATTCAAGTAATGCCAGTATTTCAAGTTTAAATGTTTACTGAATGCAATAAGGCAGAATCAATTGATCACAAGCAACTCCATGAAGACGTGTGTGGGAGTAGAAATATAATTCCAATATTCCTGAACTCGGCAGCTTCAAACTCCAGCCGCTTTACCCGCGGAGAATTTGTAGCCATTCGGCAGGAGGCTGATTGGGCTCCAGAAGCGGTCTGAACGTTGCAGAGCAGAGAATATTTTCTTGTATTAGCTTGTCCCTGACGAGAACTGAACCCTCGCCTACAGACATATAGTTCGTCGCTACACCGACTGAGCTTTCCGGGAGTTCTGTGAGAGGACCTCAGGTGTACCTTGGCTGTAAATAAAATAAGTAGACACTCAGAATTACTGGGGCTCTTATTTTGTCCATTGTCAGGTATTCTTAAAAATAGAGGACACGTTTTTGAAATATCCAGCTTCCGAAACGTTGGGTTCTCTAATTTTTAGAATACTGGAAGATGGGCAAAGTCCAAAAACTAATTAAAATTAGTGGAGTCCAACTGGGTTCACTCGGCACGGCGGCCACCGATTGGCCTATTGTAGCCTGCCCCGGGTGATTATGATAATGGAGAATTTTATGGAATAAAGATAGGCAGGGGAAACGGAAGCACTCGGAG
The DNA here is from genome assembly GCF_002891405.2 of Cryptotermes secundus. Classification (NCBI taxonomy): domain Eukaryota; kingdom Metazoa; phylum Arthropoda; class Insecta; order Blattodea; family Kalotermitidae; genus Cryptotermes; species Cryptotermes secundus. Next base: position 16,186 of record NW_019719366.1, on the reverse strand, counting down.
AAAACCCGCACCAGCGCCACTTTGTCCACCACAAATCCCACTTGACCAGAGCCGGGATCGAACCCGGGCCGCCGTGGTGGGAAGCCAGCGACTAACCGTTTGAGCTATGGGGCGGCCTGAGTCCAAAACTAATAAATACTTCTGTGTGTTATACATCATCGTCAGAGCCCTTAAAATTTACGATTAGTAGACAAAAGCATTCTTCCAGTGATCGAGTTATCGATAAGATATAAAAAATAACTAAAATTATGATGTACAAATACTAGTACAAGTATAGTTTGTGATTTTAGGTGTAATACAATATCATAAGCTGTAGATTGTACAGCACATTACTGGATATAATAAATCAATGTCATTTGAGTAGTCTGAAGGAAAACGCAAGTTCGCCGTGATCATACGGCAACTTCTCTGACACATCTATTTAGCAGGGCGGTCTGTCATGTTGTTGCAGGCGTTCGTGAACAGGAAAATTCATTCCTCTTTCAGTCGAGACTAAGCTTCCTGCTTCCGGGAAGAATACACAGTTTTATACCTTCGTGCATTCCTTGCATATACTGCACAAAACGAACATGCAAACGGGAGATGAAGCATGTTTTTCTCCGACCTCGTGTCTCATTCCAGCAAACGCTTAATGGATTCGGGTGAAAATTAATGTTGTAGGTCAACAGTCATATCGCCGGGCCTATTCCCTTTTGGAATCTCACTGACCCTATCCTTAATTTTATAGGAATAAAATTAAGATTTATTCAGAAGTTTGTTACTCAATCGTGGAGACTAATGAAACATATTACCATTGAAGAAAGTCGTCTTCTGGGATGTGGCGCCTTGTTTCGGAGGAACGTATCGCCTCCATCTTCAGGATATACATCAGAAACGTCGGTTTACACAAGATCTACACGGCGTCACATCCCAGAAAACGGCATTCTTCATAGTCACCGTTGAGAAAACCTCAAATCTTGCATATCACCATTACTTTTCCTAACATCCATAAGAGGAAAACCTAGGAGAGTAAGGAAGAACTAGAAATAACTGGCCTAAATCAGGCATTTGTGATTGCTGATAGAATTGATTTGTTGAAAATAAGTTACAAAACGTGTTAAAAGAAGCAAAATAAATTTATAAATTAGCAAAGAAATTAGGTTGTCTTCATAAAATTAATAAATTACAATCGAACTTTTAAATGAGACCACGAGATAAATACACTCACGAAATGTTTGTTATTGTTCGGCTCTGAAGTTTTTTGCCTTCCATCAGCTTTCCCGATGCAAATTCTGTAATGGATAATAGTATTAAAACGGACCTTAGAGAAAGAGGACGAAGATTTGAACTACGTTAATCTGGCTAGGAACAGAGACTAGTGATGGGCTTTTGTGAAAAAAGTAATGAAACTTCGGGTCCCATATATATATGTATACGTATACGGTCAGAAGTTACCAGAATCTTATGGGACCCGGGGGTTCATCGATTACTTGAGGATTACTGTATACGTAAGCTATTATTTATAAAATCACATTGGATCCACACCGAACAAAATATTAAAAGTTCTAATTGTAAAATAAATATTTCCGTGTAGACAGCCAATATGATTTTTATTCATAGAATGATGCTGAGATGTGTCGTGTACGAGTCATGCCTGGTTCGCATTTAATGGGGATATATTTTCTTTTGTTCTCGAGCTGAGAAAATACAGCACATTTACCGGCTTTAAGGTTGTCGCAGTTGTGATTATGAACAATATTACTTTTTGCGTGTAACGCAATCTAATCTCATAATATTTCACCAAAGTTTTATTGCCAAGTAAGCAACCAGCAAGAAACAAACAGTAAGCTTTTGACGATGGAGGCAGTATATTCCTTCGAAGCGTCGGTGAACTTATACATGAACTCTGCGTAACATTTCAGAAGAAAGTAATTTTCACTATAGAATTATTAATTATATATTTATTGAAAATGTATTTCTTGCCGATTTTTTTCCCCACCCCGCCTTACTTCTAGAGTAATTCCACTGTTGGCTTGTAAATTAACTTCTGATACATTCTCTACGATATTAGCACTGTCTTCGCTCGCTCGGAAATCGGGATCGTGGCTTCGAATCCCACTCAGGGCACAAATGTTTGTGTGCGTTTTTCTGTGTTTGTCTACAGGTAGAGGCCTTGCGACGAGCTGATCACTCGCCCAAGGAGTCCTACCGAATGTGTAAGATCTAGTAAACCGAAGTGAAACGGAGAGTTTCATGGAGGTAGGCCTAGGCCCAAATTGGGGATGTAGCGCCACAGGAAAAAAAATTAACATTTCAGTAAAACAAATTAATTTCATCAGTATTTTCCCATTTAACTCTTGTCCTGGATTTCATGGTTACTAACAGAATATTGTAACGGAAACTGAAGCAGAGTATCGCCTTGTGTTAGCCCACTTTCAACAGGAAATGCGTCACAAATATTTACGCAGTTGTATTGACTTGCTGTACTAAGTTTCAGGGGATCCCTTGAAGTTGTTTCGTCAATACGAGATGCTGACAGGACTCGGTTGGAACTGGGAATGAATTGTGAGTTCAAGAACGTCTGAGGGACATTGGCAGACTGACTTGCTAAGTAGATGTGTCGGAGAAGTTGCCGATAGTTCACGGCGTTTATACATTTTCTTCCTGACTGGTCCTCTCAAAGTTTGATAACCAACATTTGTAACCCCGCCTGCCAAAACTTTCAAGAGAAAAGTTTCTGCGCACATGAATATAAATTTCATTCCAATCCAGATATATTCACGCATACATTAAATTTAGTTAATAATTTATTTCGTATTATTTGTCTATATATTTCTTTAAACAATTTTGCTTGTCCAGCAATGTTTCCCGCTTTCCAATTACAGCGCGTTAATTGTTAGCCCCAACTGGTTTAGCGTTTTATTCATCTAGAATTCCAGTGTCATATGGAGGTGATATTTTGGATAATACACTGGCACGCAAACCCCTTTGCTCGACGACGACCGCGAGGTAAGCAAATATAGAAGAGCCGTTGCTGAGTAACGGTTTCGAAAACAAACATGTTCCCACGGTAATGATTGAACTACAAGAAGAAGGAGCGGTGTTTTCTACGTGGTCCGTGCCGAGGGGTTACAAACGGAACAAGTTTAGTCACCAAGACCGACTGACTAATCGTCAGTCGCAATGTGGCTTTGAATTTGACTTCCAGTTTAGCCAATTGTGGGATATTCGCCACCCCGTAAGGACGTTAGCAGAGGACAGTGTTAGGATCCGTCACAAGGAAACGACCAGCGAAGACAAGACTTTATGTGTGCTGCAGTTACAGTGATCTTTGGAGTGTATAAACCAGTGAGGCTGTTATATTTACTTGCAATTACAATCCGTGTGTATCAGTGGTGAGCAAATCGAGTCACCAATCCAGACGCCGCCTGTAGTCAATCTAACATGTTGCAATACACTTGGTTGCCGGGTTCGAGGCTCTCACAGCGGTGGCTGTGAAACGTTCTATCTTCTGGGGTGTAAAGCCATGTAATCAAGTGAAACTCAACTTCCGTTCCGATGGAAGAACCACCTTCAGGACCGAAAAGTAAGCCAAGCAAGAAGTCAGCATGAAGCAGGCAGCAAAATGAATTGTTCTTGCTGCCTGTGGTAACAGTTAATGCCACATGTATCTTCCAACTCTCATTTTTTTTGTCTTGTTTACTTTACGGCGCTTTGAATTCCGAAGATTAACAGTGGATGATTTAATGATTAATGATTTGGAAAGAAATGTTAAGCGAAAAGACTCTGACCTCACTTATGGTATTCCGAAAGCGGCCTCCGTAGCCTAGAGGTAACGTTCCCACCTCATGACTCGTAGCACGCGGGTTCAAATACCCGGCGGAGGTCGTCGAATTTTTAAGGGCGGAAAAATTCAGGGAACAAGTCCTCCGGGAGGGACTTTAAGCGGTGGGTCCCGTGTCGTAGCTTTACGGCACGTAAAAGAACCTCATACCTCCAAAGGAGGTCACTGAGCAAAACTGCGGACGTTTGCCGCCCAACAGCAGTCACTAATACCTCCGGTAGATGGGGGAAGCATTATAGATACTTCTCAGCCAGTAGAGCCGGTCTCGCTGGCTGGGCGGGACTGATGGTAAGCACCAATACCAGCAGGATATAGAGGCTGGTAGAAATCATAGAGGGAAGCACAATGGATCACTACAGGTCTAAGTGCATGGGGAAACCCACCCTCTCTAATAACTAACTAACTAACTAACTATGGTATTCCGATATTTCCGAGAAGGGATAATTTCTGTCTGCCTTTGGGGCTATACAGCCCTTCGTATACATAGAGGGTAGGACCCCTTGGAGGGTTATCAGCCCTTCGAAAGGCCGCTACCTAAACAGAGAACATAAACACAGAATAAACACACAAAGACATTCATGCCTCCAGTGGATTTCGAAAACACGACCCCAGCGTTCGAGCGGGCGAATGTTGGTTCATACCTCAGACCGTGCGGCCACTGTGACCGGTGGAGGGAACATCTACCAGAGTAAATTGTGTCATATCTCCGAGGACGATAATATTCAGTAGTGTTCACGCGTCTACTAAAAGCACTGAGGAGCGTTAATAATGCTAAGATGTGAAGATAATACGTGTAAGCAGCATGCAGCTGAATTATCTTTACGCATTAGTGATCAGTTTTTATCTGGTCAAAATTCTTGCGCAGCTGCAGGAGCTGTCACATGATTCGACTACCAATCGTCACGTGTTTCTCTCAGCTTTCATTAGAAGTCGTACAGATTGCATAGGCTTCGTAGCACCAATTCGCAAGATAAACATTGATGAAAGTGATTGCTAAGAAATAATGTAGAAGGAAACAATCACGATCTATTTTAAGTATACTGTCCGTAATGTATGGAATGATTGAGGAGAAGCTCGAAATTCTAAATCAGGTTACCATATTACAAACAAGCTGAAAAACCTATAAATTCTGTTTCTCGTAAAACTCCGTGGCCTGTAGTCCGCAAGAGAAATATACCGACCGAGCGACCGCCGCTTGTCGGCTAAGTTAGTGCCAACTTTAGCGGATAGAGGGTGTCGCGTGGTCAGCACAACGAATCCCCACGGCCGTTAATCGCAGTTTTCTAGTTAGGAGTCGCTATTTCCTTGAAATATCGCCTCAATTATCCTCACGAGGCTGAGTGGACCCCGTTCCAGGCCCACTAGTTCTCAGAAAATCTTGCAGCCCCGGAAAATCGAATCCGGGACCTATGATCACTAGACCACAGAGGCAGTGTATGTTTCTCGTAAAGAATTCAAATCATAATGAAAGATTCATACTCGTCTTCACGGATTGGGCCTGCACTGGCCTCAAAATCTTCTTTCTTTTTTGTCTTTAGGCAGCTCTTTCACTTCGAGCTCTAGGCATGCAATATCATGTCATCCTCAAAACAAAAGTCTTCATCCGTTCTGTATATGTGCATTGTAATTCTGCCTCTTTCCATCTGTGTGTCGCATTAATCTCTTCAACTCTTCTGCGAACCTCAAAGTTCGTCACGTATTTCATTTACCTACAGAGCCATCTGGTTCTCAGTCTTTTGTGGCATGATAGCTTTGATCCTGTGAGATCCGTGTTAATTTTACATATGACACCTCGCCAGATCCATTTTACTATATCTGAACTTCAAAATAGTCCGACTCGCATGTTGGAGCGGAAGACAGGATTTTCCACGCGTTAAACGGAAACCAGCGGACGATTTGGTTGTGGAATGTTTTCAACACACGGTAAACTAGAAGGATCAAATTTATTTCATTTCTCTATATATTTATTATACCAATTCCCTTTATCTTTCTCCGTTTTTTTTTCTGTATTTCTCTTTGTCTCTTTTATTCTTTTCTTTTGCTCTCATCTTTCGCTTTGAATCCATTTTTGTTCTTGTAATTTTAATGCTGCCACATGTTAGGGATTAGACATAGGGTTTGGATTCATAAATGGATTTATTGAATGCTTGAAACTCATAACTACAAAGGGATTATAACACAGTCACTAATCACATATTCAGAGTCAGAATTACTTTACGACTGGCGGTTTACCACCATTCAGTTCGTCCTGGTACCAAATCCCTTGAGGATCACGATCAGTACAGATTCGACGTTGACCGAACAGAGAAAACCGCTTCAAAGAACCCTTACGTTTTTGAGTGGTTTTAAGCGGGTTGTTGTCTAGCGATGACCCGGGTATTTCTGACGCGGCAGCACGTTTACTGTCCGTTCGCTAGCAACGGCTACCTCTTCTAGTTCCGCTGTTCCGGCTTTTAGCCATTATGTCACATTGTTATCGAAATCAGCCCAACTTTGAAATCAGAAATCATTTGGCTTGATTTCGCACTAAGGCCGAAGAAAAGCCTTAATGGAATAATCATAAATAATACGTATAGTTCTATAATTTAAACACGCTTCTTATTATTTGCAGATGTCACATGTTTTATCCCAAGCTAGTCATTTCCTACCTGCTGAGCAATTATTCCACATTTTCTGTAACTAATTAGCGTCCTTTTTCGTCGTTGCATGTTACTACAACGCTAAATACGGCACACTTATGTAATCAATATTAGATATACGGCTGTTACATAACACTACGCTAATCAGTCAGTACCAACGGTTTCTAGGTCATGCAAAGACATCCCCGCATGCAATCGACAATGTGCTATTTCAGTTGGAATACAATAAATCATATTTTAGACCAAGGTTACCTTCCGGGACTAACAATTATGTTCTCTCTTTTTCCTTGGCAGTACAGCCTCAGTGGGCCTAGGCCTACCTCCATGAACTTCTCCGTTCACTTCGGTTTTTCTAGATCTTACACATTCGGTAGGACTCCTTGGGCGGGTGATCAGCTCGTCGCAAGGCCTCTACCTGTACACAAACACAGAAAAACGCACACACACAAACTAAACATCAATGCCTTGAGTGGGATTCAAACCCATGATCCCGGTTTCTAATCGAGCGAAGACACTACATGCCTTAGACCGCTCGGCTACCGTGACCGGCCTGTTCTCATTTTACTATTCCAAATTACTAACTTCAGCACTAACTCTTCCACATATACATAATGGCATAAACTGAAACCAGAAATAATATCTGAATTATTATAAAAAAATACTGCATAGTTCATTTCTAAATTTATTTATATGCTTACTCAAGAATTCAAGAAAAAAGTGTAGACTTAAGGAAGAACAAAAGAGAAAACATGACATAAAGACACAAATAATAACAAAACAATTTGATCATTTATAAAGTAATAAAAATTCAACGACTTCAATGACACAAACCATCACGCTGTGAGATCTAAAGGCTATATATATTCGCATTGAATACAATTAATATTGTACACTGATAAGAAATACGATAATTCTAAACAATAACTTCAAGCTTTCACGCCGTCGTTATGTACAGACGGTTTAAAAGATATTTTTTTTAATTCTCTTAGGCCTACATAAATATAACAATATCATATTTAACGTTAAATGACAAATGCATATAGAATATTGGTGGGAAAGTCAGAAGGAAAGAGACCACTGGGAAGACCAAGGTGTAGGTGGGTGGACATTATTAAATGAATCGCAGAGATCTCGCTCAGGATAGGGACCCGTGGAGGGCTCTTGTGAATAGGCTAATGAAAGTTCGGGTTCTGTAAAATGCCGGGAAATTCTTGAATAGCTGCAGAATTAGCGACTCCTCAAGAAGCTAGTAAGTAAGTAAGTAAGCAAGCTTCACTGGTTCATGACTCATAGTTACATAACCAAAATTAGATATAAATTTCATATGGGCACAATATTGAACTTGATGCTGCCTTGTTCTCAGATGTTGAGCCTTGCATCACATTTTAAGATACCCCATGGCACACTAACAGCAACACCCTGATCTTTCCCCTCGTTCTCCCCCCCCTTCTCTCAGTTCTGATTGCCTTTTCCACCCTCCCCTCCTAGTCAGACATGTGGATGCCTGAAACTTGCTCTCAAACATCAATTTGTGTCGGCGTCTTCCTTTTGATCGGACATCTGGCACTGCGCAGGTTTTCATTCGGGCTTTGTAGCTGAGAAGTCCTGAGTTATATTCTCTCGCGGAGAAAGTTGTACCGGCAGACGAATTTGATTGCTTAGATTTTGTCATGAATTATATTATTTATTAATTTTGGTTCAGGCCTAAGTTTCAATCCTCTGCCTAACTCCATTAGCTCAGTCTCTACAGTGATGAGCTACAGGCTGGATGTTCAGGGTTCTATTCCCGGCATTGCAAAATTTCTCTTCCCCGTGGTGTTCGGACTGGCTGTGGGTCCCATCCAGCCTCATATTCAATGGGTAAGGGGGGGCTCCTTCTCCGAGGATAAAGCGGCTGGGACGTGAAGCTGACCACTCACCTCCATCTAGTACCACAGTTAAGAATGGTGGAACTACACCTCCACTCCCCCATAAGTCTTCATGGTGTAATGCTTAACTAATTAAGCACTGACAGAACTTTTCTTTTCTCGCTCCCGCTCTGGAACATAGGGCTTATTTCGCAGTTTCACTGATCATTTTTATNCATGAATTATATTATTTTTGAATTTTGGTTCAGGCCTAAGTTTCAATCCTCTGCCTAACTCCATTAGCTCAGTCTCTACAGTGATGAGCTACAGGCTGGATGTTTAGGGTTCTATTCCCGGCATTGCAAAATTTCTCTTCCCCGTGGTGTTCGGACTGGCTGTGGGTCCCATCCAGCCTCATATTCAATGGGTAAGGGGGGGCTCCTTCTCCGGGGATAAAGCGGCTGGGATGTGAAGCTGACCACTCACCTCCATCTAATACCGCGGTTAAGAATGGTGGAACTACATCTCCACTCCCCCATAAGTCTTCATGGTATAATGCTTAACTAATTAAGCACTGACAGAACTTTTCTTTTCTCAACCCGCTCTGGAACATAGGGCTTATTTCGCAGTTTCATTGATCATTTTTACAGACAGTAGGGCTCCTTTGTCGGGTGATCAGCCGTCGTAAGGCCTCTACCTAAAGACCTACCGTGACCGGCAATGTATAAGAATAATATATAAGAATTCAGTTCGTAACTCACAGGAAACAGATCCGAATCCACGATCCCGGCTTCCGAACGAGCGAAGACAGTGCATGCCTTAGACCGCTCGGCTACCGTGACCGGCAGTGTATAAGAATAATATATAAGAATTCAGTTCGTACCTCACAGGAAACAGATCCGAACCCACGATCCCGGCTTCCGAGCGAGCGAAGACAGTGCATGCCTTAGACCGCTCGGCTACCGTGACCGGCAGTGTATAAGAATAATATATAAGAATTCAGTTCGTACCTCACAGGAAACAGATCCGAACCCACGATCCCGGCTTCCGAGCGAGCGAAGACAGTGCATGCCTTAGACCGCTCGGCTACCGTGACCGGCAGTGTATAAGAATAATATATAAGAATTCAGTTCGTACCTCACAGGAAACAGATCCGAACCCACGATCCCGGCTTCCGAGCGAGCGAAGACAGTGCATGCCTTAGACCGCTCGGCTACCGTGACCGGCAGTGTATAAGAATAATATATAAGAATTCAGTTCGTACCTCACAGGAAACAGATCCGAACCCACGATCCCGGCTTCCGAGCGAGCGAAGACAGTGCATGCCTTAGACCGCTCGGCTACCGTGACCGGCAGTGTATAAGAATAATATATAAGAATTCAGTTCGTACCTCACAGGAAACAGATCCGAACCCACGATCCCGGCTTCCGAGCGAGCGAAGACAGTACATGCCTTAGACCGCTGGGCTACCGTGACCGGTGGAACAACTTTACCTATTATTATATAGACCAGACCTATTCTTTGCGTTGTTTTGTAATGTTCTTACTTTATTCTGTCCCATATTTATATCCTTGCTCATTAGGACTGTGACGACGGCTTGCAGAGAAAATTAATGTTCTCAGTTTTGCAGCTGATGACTCATTCTGTAGGAAAGCGTCGCTGAATTCAGCCACTCATTGCGTATCCCTTACGAATTTGCACGAGAATCTTAATTTTGTAACACAAAATCATTCTCCTGAAAAGCAACAACGAAAGTAAGAATTATATATTCTGGGGGATAACGCCGGTTAGTCTTGTGTGGATGTTTCGGAGGAACATGTCTCCACCCTCAGAGTTCATTAATAATCCAATCAAGAAACCAGAAAGAAGCAGGTAGCAAGCACAGTCGGTTTCCTCCCTGGCTTATCCTCCAACCCTGAAGCGGAGGAGACATATTCTTCTGAAACGTCGGTTTACATTCAACAGACTACATGGCGCTATATCCCATAAGAAAGAACACTTCATACCCATAGTTATAGGAACTTCAGATACTGAAATGAAAAAGAAATTGAGAAGGGAGCAGATAGGCTATACCCAAAATACAGGCCGTGGGTTTAGACGTACAATTTGATCTGCGCATAAGAGGCATTGCAGAGAAGAGCGTAGCAGTGATTGCAACTGTATTGTGGGAGGGCAGGTGACGCGCTGTATCTAAATAGACAATACAGGCCTTACGCAGATAAGGTAGTGTGCAACAGAATTTCAGATTTGATGAAATTCTTTTTATTGCCTCAAATGTTGTTTGTGGGACATGCTCACAGACATACACACAAGGATACAGTGAAATAATAGTGTCGTCTTTCTATGTATTACAACAGATTTAAGTTGAATATGACGACCTCACGTCTGCGGAAGGGTGCGCCTCTCCTACAGATATTAAATTAAAAAAAAATTGCTAATATACTAAATTTTTGTAAACTCACTTACTCATGGAGCTGAACCCTTCTTGAGGAGCCGACAATTCTGCAGTTACTCAAGAATTTCCCGGCATGTTATGGAACCCGAATGTTCATCACCGTGTTCTTAAGTTCCCTCCACTGGTCCCTATCCTGAGCCAGATCAATCCAATCAATTTTAATATTGTCCACCAACATACATCTTGGTCTTCCTAGCGGCCTCTTTCCTTCTGGATTTCCCACCAATGTCCTATATACATTCCTCTTCTCCACAATCGTGCTATATGCCCTACCCACCTCATCCTCCTTCACTTGATCATTCTAATTATACTTGGAAAAGAGTACAAATTATGAAGCTCCTCATTCATTGCCAGTAACAGAGCTAGCATCTTTTTTTAAGAACTGGAATTTGGGTTAGTATAGAAATACATGAAACCCCTATTATCCGACTTAAACTAAACCGAAGGTCAGTCGGATAACAGAAAATTTCGGATAGTACGAGGAAGTTTAATAAACACGAAGAAATGCACACAGTTTGGTTCACGGCTGTTTTAAGAATAACTAGCATGAAAATAATGCTTAGTTGGTGAGACCAATACGAGAAGAAAAGGAAATCTGAACTTTTGAAAATGAAAATTCATACGTACACGATAAAATTTTAAGTTTATCGTTTAAAGAAGCCCTTCGTGGGGTCAAGTCAATTATGATAATACAAAATATCAAATAACCAAAGGTCGGGTAACAGAACTATACTATAAACATAACATTTTTTTCATGTAAGCAAAATACATAAAAGAAATATAACGTTTTATCCCACCACAAGTCAGACCGGTACGTGAGTCATTATTTCATGTCTGCTGCAGACATTACGTGACAGCACGTGTCCCAATGGACATTCTCTGTGTACCCGAGTTTCCAGACAAGGATATTCTTGCTACAAGCCAGTTGAAAGATTCTAACAGCCTAAACTTACAACTAAGTAAGGAGTGCACACTTCAGTTCTCAAGCCTCGTACCCAATGGGCACGGACGGCTCTTTCCCCCGGTGGTAAAGCGGGATGGGGTTTGAAGCTGACCATTCACTTCACTTAATGTCGAGGTCAAACATAGTGAAGCTATACCTCCACCCCGCCCAACCACCCCATATTACTTCATGGCATAATGCTTAACCAACTAAGCACAGGGAGGATTTACTCTATTTCCAATAGATATGCAAACTGCCGGGTATTACGGAGCATATGCAGAACTACTGTCACCGCTCATTCATTGTTTCAGAACCGTAGATTTTCTACATTCTAAAGTCATTATTTTCTTTCAAATATTCGATTATAGCATTTCAAATTCTATGGAATACATTTCCAGAAATAAAAAACAATTCATTTACGTTTATCAAGACTTTGTACACAATCAATTTGCCTATAAAAATACTCTGTTGCTTTAGCCCGCAAGCGAATTATACCGACCGAGTGACCGCCGCTTGTCGGCGAAGTTAGTTTCAAATTTAGCGGATAGAGGGCGTTGCGTGGTCAGCGCAACGAATCCCCACGGCCGTTATTTTCGGTTTTCTAGACAGGATCAATTACTTTTCCATTAAAGTAGCTCCTCAGTTATCACGAGGCTGAGTGGACCCCGTTCCAGACCCACTACTTCTCAGAAAATCTGGTAGCGCCGGGCATCGACCCCGTGACATCTGGATCTGTAGCCGGGAACTCTGACCATTAGATCACAGAGGCGGTACTCAGTTAGCATATATATACTCGTAAATAAAACATTAACTGTTTACATGTGGCCGCGACCTAGCTGAAGCGGTTAGTCGCTGGCTTTCCACCGCGGCGGCCCGGGTTCGATCCCGGGGCTGGTCAAGTGGGATTTGTGGTGGATAAAGTGGTGCTGGGGCAGGTTTTCTCCGAGTACTTCGGTTTCCCTGCCAATCTTCATTCCACCAATTGCTCCACAATCACCCTCACTTATCATCTGGGGTTGGTACAATAGGCCAGATGTGGCCGCAGTGCAAGGGACTTAGTCCCACCCCACTAGCAATAAAAAACTGTTTACATTATGTAATACGTTCACATCACCATCTGCCGAAATAAAATAACTCACAGAACTTATCCTGTACATAAGTGTCAAATATATCAGTAAGTATAGTCACCAACTTATTCAATGGCAGGTGATGGAAAATATTGCCCTCCTGCATCTAAATAGGTTACAAATAACTGTCCATATATTACAGGGGTTGCATTAAATCAAGAATCGATAAACCGCTGCATAAACAAACCTTTGTGAAACACCCCTCATTACCCACACAAGGCAATTTGCAGCACTGACAGCCCACTGTTATTGTGTAGTTAGTTTCCAGGATTGCAGCTATCGTGTGTAGTCAGCAGTATGTGTACAATTTAGTTCGGAGCAATAAATAGCTCATGAGTAGCCTGTCAGGATAGTTTATGACCCGGAAGAGATTCGAATCGAACATCTCCCGAACACAAGTCTAGAGGATTATAGCTATACCACCTATTCGCTGGACCTCTCGTGGCTTACCCATCATACTAAATGATATATTTCATAGTTTTCCTTAGTCTTCCTTCAAATTCTAATGAAATAATCTGTTATCTTTACATATTGCAACTCACAGACCCATTGCTTGGCAACGACTCGGTGAAATATTCCTGCGGAAGCCAACGCGCGCAACCATAGAACGTCCATTGATAAAACAACAAGTAGGTAAACACGCCTCCTTAACAACAGAAGTTTCGTTTTCTGCGTTGTCCGTTCAAAGTGGTTATAAAGAAATGTTCAGAAGCGTAGCTGTGAAGCTGAGAATTGTATCGAATTCTGGAAAGGGCAGTCGAAGGTGACCGAGAAGAAATAGCAAGAAATGAGTTAGGCTGTGAAAAGAAGACTTCATTTGTGATTTGAAGTGACACAGAGACTATAATAAATCCGTTGCCAGGATACGACTAGTGAAGACTGAGAATCCTAGTGTGTATGTGTAAGGGAGAGCTGTAAAGTGTGTAAATCAGCGATAGCGCTGCAATTGCCTATAGTCCCAAGCTGTGAATAAATCCAATAAATAAATCCAATAAATCCAATCAACCAACCCAGAACTCGTCTTATAAGTGACACCTACACGTGACTATATTTTTGGGCACTGCATAGGCCTGACCATTGGAGTTGCATTTTCAGTATATAGGTTAGTCTCCTAGTCACGAAATGTTCCTCTTCGAAGTAGTCACTGACACAAAATGGCTTTTTGTGTGTTTTTCGACGGATGGCTATTTTAACTAATAAACTTCCACTAAAATTGTTCCTGGATGAACCAATGATGTGCTGAAGTCTGTATATATTTAGCGAGCCGTGTTGTTTATTTTATTTACCTGGAAAACGACAACATATTTTTCTTGGTTTGTTATTTAACGACGCTTTTAATATCGAGACTATATGACGTTGGTTTTAAAATGTATGATGAACTGGAAAAGGTTCAGAAATACGCGGTCGTGGCCTAATGGAGGCATTACTCTGTCCTGCAGTGATTGAGATAAACCACGGAAAACCAGGATAAGCGATGTTCTATTGAGCCGAGCACCTCCCGAATAAGCGTCTATAGCGTCATCTCTAGACCGACCTGTTCAGTGAACGGCTACCATCATAAGAAGGTTCCGTGTTAGTTCTGAGGGCGACTATTTCTTACGGGTCTGTTCAGCAGCTTCTGGAAAATTCTAGGCTAATGCTACATGTCCCAGCAGTTCAAAAAACAAAATGACTCAGCATTCGCACGTGTAATTTTGTAGGCATATCTTTCCTAAAATTAAAATTTATAACAAAGTTTTCATACAAGGGCACAGAAGGACGCTCCCATGCAAACGACTTACGACAAAAACATCGACGATTATAAGTGAACCCACAGAGTTAGTCACGAATGAATTTCGTGCAATTGGAAAGACTATTAATCGAACAAAATCTTGCTGATAATATTTTTTGTTTTATTTAGAAACATTAAGAGTTTCAGATACGAAAATATTTTTGTATTTGTTCTAAGTGGCGTGCCATTTAGTTTTGTCTGACGTTTAACACCCCCCTCAATTAAAGAAAAACACGAAAAAACGTTGAATTATTACCGGAACATACCCTCTTTTTCTTCTCTGGCAATGTCTTGCAAATACATTTTGGAGAAATACCGGGTTAAAGAAAAGTATTCTGTCTTTTTATAAAAAATATGTTTCTTGAAATAATAAAGTTGAAGAGCTTTGTTTTTATTAAGGATGTCAAGAAACTAAAATTTTAATGATCGTTTTAATAGCTTCCAGTACGGGTATATTGATCGCTACGGCGACTTTCAGGTGACCGCTAGGTCCTGCCCTTTCTGGACCCAATACGACAGCGGTGACTCTTTTGCTCTCCTCGTTGAAAGGCGTAAATAAATTTTCCCCGTAAATTACATACATCGATCCTAATATAACTCCGAAAACAAGGAAATAAGAGGACAGTGAGATCTCGGTTCCTCGTGGGCTACATTACCAATCTCCTTCTTTCGTATCTTAACTCCAAACCGCCGTACAAATGATAAAAACATTCCTTGCATTTCATGGTTCCCGAAAATTAATCACCTTCTTCAGAAATCCTGCAACTGGTATATAACTTAAGCTAGAAGAATCCAATCTAACACCCATACCATATTTCTTTAATATTCATTTTAATATTATCATCGCATCTACGTCTATATCTCCCGGGTGATCTTTCATTGGGGTTTAAAAATAAAATTCTGTATGCATTTCACATTTCTCCCAGTTGTTGAAGAATTTCTATGTCAAGGCTTTGAGAACTCTAGGGCTGATATATGACAGGAGTCATCCAGTTTGAAGATAATTGGCAACTCAGTTTCGCGTTTCATGTCATTAATTTTTGGATTCACTCACATTTGCAGCATCCAAGGAAGTGTGTCCAGTAATTGATTTCTTGGAGAGAAAGGAAGGTCGAACGATAAATCACGCATTAATTTGGTGATAACAGAGCTCCCGCTAAACTGAAGGGCGCGTGAGAGAGAGGGAAAAAAGTTATGAGCCGAAAAACACAGATATATTCTTGGTGTTATCAGTCCTGCCAACATTATACCGCACCCGACCATCTAAGATATTGATTTACCTCATTATTGTCTGATCCGAATTTGTGCTGAAATCAATTTCACTATCGTTTCGGAAACATGAAGACAGCAATGCTGTTGCCAACTACTGATGCCTCTCAATCTCTTCCTGTTAATAAGCGTTTTCAAACAAAGCACAAGTAGAGAAAACACGCACATATAAAGTATGTTCATGTTCATCTGTTCTGTCCGTTTGCATGTTTCAACTCTACTGTTACTGGGTACATTACTATAAAATGTTATATGTATGTTCGGTCATTGAAGGGCACGCCAAATTCGTAAGTTTAAATTTATTACTTTAG